>NC_133326.1:742201920-742501920 GCF_042186555.1 Aquarana catesbeiana | reverse complement strand
AACTAAAAACCGCAGAGGTGATCAAATACAATCAAAAGAATGCTCTATTTGTGGGAAAAAAATGATAAAAATGTCATTTGGGTACAGTGTTGTATGACCGCGCAATTGTCATTCAAAGTGTGAGAGCGCTAAAAGCTGAAAATTGTTCTGCACAGGAGCAGGTTTAGGTGCCCAGTAAGCAAGTGGTTAATCTGTCAAAAAGAAACATGTACACAATGTATCTCCATCTAGACATCACATCAAAGGAATTATCACCTAAATAAACAGATATAAATCCAGATCTGTATTCAACCCCTTAGGGGCAATAGTATCAAGAAAATGAATACAATGTAGTTCTTGCTTTTTTTAAATGGATTCTCGGTTACCACCCCTCCTATTCATATTGATCCCCTCCAGCACCATTCATTTTTTTGGAGAAAGTACATATAATGTCTCAATTAAATGTCTCGCTAAAGGCAACTGTACCAATTTATCTCTGATTGAATATTTATGCCTTGCTATCCTATCTTTAACTTTCTGAATGGTCTCTCCAATGTAAAGTAACCCACATGGACATTTTATTGCATATATAACAATTGGCAAGTGTAATAACCTTTGATTTTACTATCATACCCTTTATGTGGATGGGATATACTCTTGCCTTTTATCATGGAGTTACACTGTATACACAATAAACATGGGTATGACCCTGTGTTATGGGATCCCAAAAAAGTTACTAATGACTAGGGATGAGCTTCATGTTCGAGTCGAACCTATGTTCGACTCGAACATCGGCTGTTCGGCCTTTCACGCCAAATTCGTGTGGCGCGTCACGGCCCATAATTCACTGCTGCATTGCAGTGCATTGCTTGCTGATGATTGGCCAAGCATGCACTATGACTAGCATGCTTGGCCAATCACAGCGCCGCCTTAACAGAGAGCCGTAATTGGCCAAAGCCAAGGAGGCTTTGGCCAATTATGGCGGGGGATTTAGTACACGCCCCACACTATATAAGGCCGCCTGCACGGCGGCCCTGTGCAGTGTGTTCCGGTGTGCTGAGTCATTTCATTTGAGTTCATTTGAGTTAGCTAGATTAGGCAGGACAGTCAGTCAGTTAGCTGCACTTAAAGTGTATTGTGTATATATATATGCATCCCAGGTGTTGCATATATATATATATATACACTGTATTCAGTTTAGCTAGATCCGTTCCTGTTATCTTCTAGACTATTTACATTTAGTGCAGTGCGTCCTGCTCACAGTGTTCAGCTAGATCCGTTCCTGTTATCTTCCTACTGACAGGCAGGCTTGTCTTGTTACAGTATATAAAGCTACCTGAAGAAAATTACTGGTGTTCTTTTGATCCTATTAGTACCACAGTCAGGCAGCTAAACTATTTACATTTAGTGCAGTGCGTCCTGCTCACAGTGTTCAGCTAGATCCGTTCCTGTTATCTTCGTACTGACAGGCAGGCTTGTCTTGTTACAGTATTTTGAAGAAAATTACTGGTGTTCTTTTGATCCTATTAGTACCACAGTCAGGCAGCTAGACTATTTACATTTAGTGCAGTGCGTCCTGCTCACAGTGTTCAGCTAGATCCGTTCCTGTTATCTTCCTACTGACAGGCAGGCTTGTCTTGTTACAGTATATAAAGCTACCTGAAGAAAATTACTGGTGTTCTTTTGATCCTATTAGTACCACAGTCAGGCAGCTAGACTATTTACATTTAGTGCAGTGCGTCCTGCTCACAGTGTTCAGCTAGATCCGTTCCTGTTATCTTCCTACTGACAGGCAGGCTTGTCTTGTTACAGTATATAAAGCTACCTGAAGAAAATTACTGGTGTTCTTTTGATCCTATTAGTACCACAGTCAGGCAGCTAGACTATTTACATTTAGTGCAGTGCGTCCTGCTCACAGTGTTCAGCTAGATACGTTCCTGTTATCTTCCTACTGACAGGCAGGCTTGTCTTGTTACAGTATATAAAGCTACCTGAAGAAAATTACTGGTGTTCTTTTGATCCTATTAGTACCACAGTCAGGCAGCTAGACTATTTACATTTAGTGCAGTGCGTCCTGCTCACAGTGTTCTGCTAAACCTACAAGTTAGTGGGGTGCGTCCTGCTCACAGTGTTCAGCTAAACCTACAAGTTAGTGGAGTGCGTCCACCTCACAGTGTTCAGCTAAACCTACAAGCTAGTGGGGTGCGTCCTGCTCACAGTGTTCAGCTAGATCCGTTTCTGTTATCTTCTTACTGACAGGCAGGCTTGTCTTGTTACAGTAAATACAGCTACCTGAAGAAAATTGCTGGTGTTCTTTTGATCCTATTAGTACCACAGTCAGGCAGCTAGACTATTTACAGTTAGTGCAGTGCGTCCTGCTCACAGTGTTCTGCTAAACCTACAAGTTAGTGGGGTGCGTCCTGCTCACAGTGTTCAGCTAAAGCTACCTGTAGAAGGTTGGTGGTGTTCTCATACTACAGGCAGGCAGTTGATTTTGCTAGCTGCAGTATCAGTACATATATATATATATATAGCTTAGTGCAGCTACAGGCCATTAGTATGTCTGGAGGGCCAAGAAGGAGAGGCAGACAGTCACAAGCCAATAAGAGAGGGCAAGCAGGCTCTGTGTCTAGTGCTGGTCGTGGAGACGGTGCATCCTCATCAGCACGTGGCCATGGGACACGCTTGGCCTTTTTTTCGGCAGCTGGCCATGTTGAGTCGCAACATGCGGAAGACTTGGTCGAGTGGATGACCAAGCCATCCTCATCCTCCTCATCCTCTCTCACCCATGCCCAGGGTACTTTGTCTGGCAAAGCGGCGGCCTCTTCCCTCGGCTCAATGTCATCAGTGACTCCTTCCCTAGCCCCACCATGTCCTCCTGAGGAGTCCCTCGAACTGTTTGACCACAGTGTTGGGTACATGCTCCAGGAGGATGCCCAGCGTTTGGAAGGCTCTGATGATGATGCTGAGCTCGATGAAGGCAGTAACATGAGCACGGAGAGGGGGGTGCCCAAGAAGGACAGCAATCTGGCAGTCATGCTCCCCCTGCTGCAGCATACTGCCAGGTTTGCTCCAGTGATGAGGAGGAAGGGGATGATGAGGTCACTGACTCAATGTGGGTGCCTGATAGGAGAGAGGAGGAGGAGGAGGCGGCACATCACCAACGAGGCAGGATGCCCTCCAGGGGCCAGCCTAAGGGCAGCACATTGACTGCATCACACCCCAAAGCTCCACATGTGCAGGGCACTGCAGTCTCTGCGCGTTATTCAAAAAGTTCTTTGGTGTGGGCCTTTTTTGAGACGAGTGCATCAGATAGCACCGCTGCTATTTGCAACATATGTCTCAAGCGTATCTCACGTGGCCAAAACATCTCCCGCTTTGGTACCACATGCTTGAACAGACATATGTTGACCTGACATGCAGTTCGTTGGCAAGCGTATCTAAAAGACCCACACCAAAGAACAAAGAGGACCTCTCCTTGCTCCTCATCAGCTGAGATTTCCAACCCCACTAGACCTTCAGTCCTCTCTGAGACCTGCACTGAGAGGAATGAAGGTGTAGAATTAGGTGTGTCACAGCCAAGTACTTGTGGGCAATCTGCTTTTGGTACACCGACGTCAGATTGTACCAGGCAAATTTCCCTGCCCCAGCTGCTGCACCACCGAAAGAAGTTTGCTCCCAGCCATCCACATGCCCAGCGGTTGAATGCTAGCTTGGCAAAATTGCTAGCACTTCAACTGCTGCCTTTTCAGTTGGTAGACTCTGCCCCCTTCCGTGAGTTTGTGGAATGTGCGGTTCCTCAGTGGCAGGTACCCAAACGTCACTTTTTCTCACGGAAGGCAATTCCAGCTCTCTACCAGCATGTGGAAGGCAATGTCCATGCCTCGCTGGACAGGGCGGTCAGCGGTAAGGTGCATATTACCGCTGACTCATGGTCCAGCAGGCATGGACAGGGACGTTACCTAAGTTTCACGGCGCATTGGGTGACTCTGCTGGCAGCTGGGAAGGATGCAGGACAAGGTGCAGTAGTGTTGGAGGTTGTTCCGCCACCACGCCTCCAAAATGCTAATAATTGTGACACACCTCTCTCCTCCACCCCCTCCTCTTCTTCTTCCTCCATGGCCTCTTCCTCGGAACCAGCGGTGCTCCGTAGTCGTTCAAGGGGCTACGCAAGTACGCAGGCCAAAAGATGCCATGCGGTGCTTGAGCTGGTATGCTTGGGGGACAGGAGCCACACTGGGGCAGAGGTTCTGTCAGCTCTGCAGGGGCAGGTTCAGAGGTGGTTGACGCCATGCCAACTTAAGGCAGGAATGGTGGTTTGCGACAATGGAACCAACCTCCTCTCTGCCCTCCGACAGGGACAAATGACCCATGTGCCCTGTGTGGCTCACGTCCTTAACTTGGTGGTGCAGCGGTTCTTGGGCAGGTACACAGGCTTACAGGATGTCCTGAGGCAGGCCAGAAAAGTCTGTGTGCATTTCCGCCGGTCATATAATGCCAGTGCTCGGCTGACGGACCTACAAAAGGAGTTTAACCTGCCCAAAAACCGCCTAAACTGTGACATGCCCACCAGGTGGAACTCAACGTTGGCCATGCTGCAGCGGCTGCACACGCAGCAGAGGGCCATCAATGAGTACCTGTGCGACTATGGCACCAGGACAGGGTCAGGGAGCTTGGTTTTTTTCCCCACGCCAGTGGGCCATGATCAGGGATGCATGCACTGTCCTGTCACCATTTGAGGAGGCCACGAGGATGGTGAGCAGTGACAGTGCATGCATCAGTGACACTGTCCCCCTTGTCCACCTGTTGGAGCACACGCTGCGTGGAATAATGGACAGGGCACTTGAGGCAGAACAGAGGCAGGAAGAGGAGGACTTCCTTAGCTCTCAAGGCCCCCTTTATCCAGACAGTGTTCCTGCGTGCCCGCCGACCACACAGGAAGAGGACGAGGAGGAGGAGGAGGAGGAGGAGGAAGATTGTGTCAGTATTTAGGTGGAGCCTGGCACTCAGCATCAGCAGCAGTCTTTAAGGGATCAGTCCCAAGAAACACATGGACTTGTACGTGGCTGGGAGGAGGTGGCTGCAGACCATGTCGTCCTTAGTGACCCAGAGTACTCCGGACCGAATGCCTCAGCAAACCTACGCTGCATGGCCTCCCTGATCCTGCAAAGCCTGCGTAAGGATCCTCGTATTCGTGGTATCAAGGAGAAGGACCAATACTGGCTGGCAACCCTCCTTGATCCACGTTACAAGGGTAAGGTTGCGGACCTTATCTTGCCATCGCAGAGGGAGCAGAGGATGAAACATCTTCGGGAGGCCTTGCAGAAAGGTCTGTGCAACGCGTTCCCAGAGACTGGGAGGTTACAAACTCCTGTTTCTGGACAACGTGTTGCTGAGGCTTCGGTCAATCAAAGAAGGAGCGGTGGAGAAGGTGGCCATCTGACCGATGCTTTCAGACAATTTTTTGGTCCGCAGCCCCAAGGTATGATCGGTTCTAGCAACCATCGCCAGCGTCTGTTTTACATGGTGCAGGAATACCTAGGGGCAAGATCAGACTTGGACACCTTTCCCACCGAAAATCCTCTGGGTTACTGGGTCTTGAGGATGGATCACTGGCCAGAGCTTGCACAGTATGCAATTGAGCTACTGGCCTGTCCTGCATCCAGCGTTCTTCCAGAACGCACATTCAGTGCTGCTGGAGGCTTTGTAACCGATCACAGGGTGCGTCTGTCCACCGACTCGGTCGATCGACTGACCTTCATAAAAATGAATCAGTCTTGGATCACCACCAGCTACCAAGCACCTGATGCGGATGTAACCGAATAATTTTTTTTGAAATCTCAGATCCCTTCAAAGACTGCCTATGCTGATGCTGAGTGACTATCCCTGAGTAATTATCCTCTTCCTCCTCAATCATCACGCTGATAGCTTGTAAGAACATTTTTGGTTCTGGCGCCACCACCAGTGCCTAAGGCACAATTTTTCAGCCCCTGTGGGGCGTGTAATTACAATTTTTGATGCAATACTTTGCAGCAGGGCTCGTTCCTGCATTCCAACTAGAGTGTCTGTGAGGGGTTGCAGTGTTGTGGCACCAGCACCAGTGCCTAAGGCCCATTTTTTCTGCCCCTGTTTAACAGGGGCGTGTAATTACAATTTTTGATGCAATACTTTGCAGCAGGGCTCGTTCCTGCGTTCCAACTAGAGTGTCTGTGAGGGGTTGCAGTGTTGTGGCACCAGCACCAGTGCCTAAGGCCTAATTTTTCAGCTCCTGTTCAACAGGGGCATGTAATTACAATTCTTGATCTAATATTTCACAGCAGGGCCCTGTGAGGGCTTACAGTGTTGTGGCCACAGCAACACCTAAGGCCCAAATTTCTGCTGAGTATATAGGGCAGGCCCCTACTTTCAAACAAATAACTTACAAACGACTCCTACTTACAAACGGAAGGAGACAACAGGAAGTGAGATGAAATCTACCCCTAGGAAGGGAAATTCTCTCCTGTAAGAGTTAATATGGGAAAAACATTTCTCCTTTCCACTGATGCTTTCCAATCCTTGTTCCACAAAAAAACCCAAATTTTCAAAAAACATTTTTCATTGGGACAAAAAGTGAGGTGGAATGTTCTGAAGAGGAGGAAAGACAGCAAAACAAATGTTACAGGGGTGATAACCCTTCCCTATGTTTTCCAAAAAGCTTAAAAAAGATTTTTTGGCTGGAGCTAAACACGTTAAAAATGTACCCGTTCAAAATTACAAAGAGATACTACTTAACAACAAACCTACAGTCCCTGTCTTGTTTGCACCGCCTGTATACTGCTGTTCAGAGTATATAGGGCCTGGTGGCCCCACACCTTTCCTTATTTTAATTTGGGTGCGGGGTTCCCCTTAATATCCATACAAGACCCAAAGGGCCTGGTAATGGACTGGGGGGTACCCATGCCGTTTGTCTCACTGATTTTCATCCATATTGCCAGGACCCGACATTACATTAAACCCGCAAGCAGTTTTAAATGAGATTTTTCCTTTAAAAATGACATTTGGTGCAGGGACTGTTCTAAACACGGGAAACACACGTCACTTTACAGACATACTATAGACACCCCTCAGGTACGATATTTAAAGGAATATTTCACATTTTTTTTTACTTTAAGCATCATTAAAATCACTGCTCCCGAAAAAACGGGCCGTTTTTAAAACTTTTTTTTGCATTGATACATGTCCCCTGGGGCAGGACCCGGGTCCCCAAACCCTTTTTAGGACAATATCATGCAAATTAGCCTTTAAAATGAGCACTTTTGATTTCGAACGTTCGAGTCCCATAGACATCAATGGGGTTCTAACGTTCGTGCGAACTTTCGGTCCGTTCGCAGGTTCTGGTGCGAACCGAACCGGGGGTGTTCGGCTCATCCCTACTAATGACCTGACTAATGATCGATTAGTCAGATCTGACCAATCGATCTCTTAACGTTCAACCTTTTCTATATGAGGTAAGGGGGAGCTTTGAATTTACTAATATTCTGATAATTCTCTCTTAACTACTTCGGGACCACCGCACGCTGATGTACGTCCCTATTTTGAGGACAGATATTGTTGTTATGGCAGCAGCTAGCTGCCATAACCCTGGAATCCCCGTGTTCGGCTGGCGGTCCGATACAAGATAAAAGTGGTCTCTGCAGTGGATTTGCCGCAAGATCACTTTTATCGGTGGTGGGAGAGGGCCCCCCGCCGCCACGATCTGGTGCCCTCCGCCACTTACTGGAGCCGTCGGCAGCGGCTGAGGCAATTGGGTCTGTTCCCTGGGCTGACATGGAGATGTGTGAGGGGATGATGGCCCCCACCCATCTCCATGACACTGTTTTGATGTCGCTTCCGCCCATAGCTCTTAAAGGGCCATTTTATTTATTTTATTTTTTTAAATGACAATTTTTTTTTGCATTTTAGTGTAAATATGAGATCTGAGGTCTTTTTGACCCCCCCATCTCATATTTAAGAGGACCTGTCATGCCTTTTTTCTATTACAAGGGATGTTTACATTCCTTGTAATAGGAATAAAAGTAACACATTTTTTTAAAAAACAGTGTAAAAATAAAAAATAAAAAAGGTAAAATAGGAAATTTTTTTTTTTAAATGCGCCCCGTCCCGCCGAGCTTGCGCGCAGAAGCGAACGCATACGTGAGTAGCGCCCGTATATTAAAACAGTGTTAAAACCACACATGTGAGGTATTACCGCGATCAGTAGAGCGAGAGCAATAATTCTAGACCTCCTCTATAACGCAAAACATGCAACCGGTAAAATTTTTTAAATGTCGCCTATGGAGATTTTTAAGGGTAAAAGTTTTTCGCCATTCCACGAGCGGGTGCAAATTTAAGCGCGATATGTTGGGTATCAATTTACTCGGTGTAACATTATCTTTCACAATATATAAAAAAATTGGGCTAACTTTACTATTGTCTTATTTTTTAATTCAAAAATGTGTATTTTTTGAAAAGTACTTTCTGTGACAGAAAGTATTGCAACGACCGCCATTTTATTGTCTAGGATGTTAGAAAAAAAATGTATAATGTTTGGGGGTTCTAAGTAATTTTCTAGCAAAAAAAACTGTTTTTAACTTGTAAACACCACATCTAAAAAAGAGGCCCGGTCCTAAAGTGGTTAATAAACCCCAATGTTTCTTATGCCGCGTACACACAAGTGGACTTTTCGACCGGACTGGTCCGACGGACCGAGTCCGGCAGACAATCCGATCGTGTGTGGGCTTCATCGGACCTTCAGGGGACTTTTGTAGTCGAAAATCTGACGAACTTTAAATTTAAAACATGCTTCAAATCTTTCCGATGGACTCAAGTCCGGTCGAAAAATCCGCTCATCTGTATGCTAGTCCGACGGACAAAAATCAGCACTAGGGCAGCTATTGGCTACCGGCTATCAACTTCCTTATTTTAGTCCAGTGTACGTCATCACGTACAAATCCGTCGGACTTTGCTGTGATCGTGTGTAGGCAAGTCCGTTCGTTCAAAAGTCAGTCGGAAGTCCGTCGAAAAGTCCACCCGTGTGTACGCGGCATTAAGGATATTATGGATATGAAGTGAATATGGATGTATAAATTCAATTATCAGTCTATTGCTTAGACCATACAGGTGTACGTAGGATCCACATAGTGAAGTAGGATGCACATGATCTCTCAACTTGTGCGTCTCATAGAGGAACCATTTGCTAAAAAATACTTGTAAGCTACTGTTTATCATTCAATGCATTGCTTCTGTTGTAAGATTTTATTGTTTAAACAATAAAAAAACATTTGAAAGTAAAAGGTCTTGAAATTTTACAATTTCTGATAAAAAGAAAACAAAGAAAAATAAGTAAAGTAAAACAACAAATAGTGGAATGTAAAGAAAAATTGGAACCACATAGCAACACAATCCAATTTACAACATTTACTAATCAACTTAACAGAGTTCTGGAACAAAAGGACTTAGAAGTCAAACAAAGAAAAAATAAAAAATATCTTAAAGACACCATTGATTATAAACAGGATCAGGTGTTTAAATGACAACTCCAATTGCGAGGAGGGAACCATGCATCAGCCAACGCTACACCAGAAAGAGAGGTGAGGCTAACCTCTCCACATAGGGATCAGAGGCATAGGTCACCTGCACCTCCTAGACAAGAAATAAGGGGTAACAGCAGGCACCTAGGACCCCCAGACTTTGTTGGGGTAACAAGGGCAACCAAAAACCGTGGTTCAAGTCCCCAAGAAGACCACACTGGCATAATTAATGTAACAACTATGGGAACAACAATAAAAACAACTATGGGAATAATTATAGGAATCACAATGGAAACATCAATTGGCATAACAATAGGAATTGGAATAAACCAAGGAATCCACAGTACCACAATCATGGAAATAGTATGTAGTGTGATACGTGGAAGAGATTGCGAGAACTTGAGCTTGAGCCCCCCTCTGGTGTCAGAGGGGGGCAAGGTCACCCGTTTACGTAAACGGGTGACCCCGCCCCCCTCTGACACCATGGGGGAATCCATAGGAAAGGCCCCGTGCATCGGAGGGGGCGTGGTCACTGGATGGCCCCAACCTCAGTTATATAAGAGCTGTCACAAGAACAGAAGCGTCACACAGCAGGAGCTTCCCATTGAGGCGGATCGTCTGGAGGACGAAGAGGGGAAGAAGAAGCCAGAGGAAGATGCCGGAGGAAGATCGAAAAGACCGGAGGCAGAAGCAGAGGACCGGAGGAAGAAGCAGAGGAAGATAGAGGAAGAAGCGGGGGAAGAACAAGATGGAGGAAGAAGAACACCGAAGGAAGACCAGAAAAAGATGGAAGAAGAAGCGGGGAAAGAAGAAGACATTAATAAAGGAATTGTCAAAAACTGGCTATTGTCTTTTTTAACATTTTTGACAGTTTTTTTGTGAAATTGTAGGGGTACCCATTACCGATGCACAAGGGGGGGCGGGATATGGGAGTCCCCTTGTTAAAGGGGGCTTCCAGATTCCGATAAGCCCCCCGCCGGCATACCCCCACAACCACCGGGCAAGGGTTGTGGGGATGAGGCCCTTGTCCCCATCATCATGGGGACACGGTGCTTTGGGGGGCTACCCAAAAGCACCCTCTCCATGTTGAGAGCATGTGGCCTGGTACAGTTCTGGAGGGGGCGCTCTCTCATCCTCCCTCTTTTCCTGCGGCCTGCCAGGTTGCGTGCTCGGATAAGGGTCTGGTATGGATTTTTGGGGGGACCCCATGCCATTTTTTAAAAAATTTTGGTGCAGAGTTCTCCTTAAAATCAATACCAGACCTGAAGGGTCTGGTATGGATTTTGAGGGGGACCCCTCTGCCATTTAGAAAAAAAATGGCGCAGGATTCCCTTTAATGTCCATACCAGACCTGAAGGGCCTGGTATGGAATTTGGCGGGACCCCCACGCAATTTTTTTTAAAATTTTGGTTCATGTTCCCCTTAATATTCATACCAGACCCAAAGGGCCTGGTAATGGACTGTGGGGAAATCCCATGCCGTTTTTTTTTAATTACTTTTATGTGTATTGCTGGGACCGACAATTTTTCACCCCAAATTGGTCGCTATTTGGTGAATGGGCGAACAGCCAATGTTTGACCCGAACATAAAGCTCATCCCTACTGTACAGTATATAATACATTGCAGTCAGTGTACAGTATATAATAGAGTGTATTGCAATGGTTAAGGGGAACCCTATGACAGAATTAAGAAAAAAACAGCATGGGGTCCCCCCAAAGTCCATACCAGGCCTTTTGGGTCTGGTATAGATTTTAAGGGGAACTCCACACCCAAAAAAAAAAAAAAAAACAGTGTGGGGTACCCACCTAAATCCATACCAGGCCCAGTGGCGGAAGTATAGGGGTCGCTGAGGTTGCCATGACCCCTTGAGAGCCCCATGTATATCTCGATCGGAGTGGGGCAGCTGAGACCAAGTTCCCCGATCATTAGCTGAACTGTAATCGGCACTGTAGGGAGCTCGTCACACTGATCTAAAATGAAAGCAGTGTGTGCTGTGTTCTTTGTCTCCCCCTACAGTGTAGTACCCGGCAGGAAGAGGTAAAGTAAAGCACTGCCGATTTTTAAAAGGCTTTCTGTATGTATGTGTGTTTATATTTGCGTGCATGTATGTGTGTGCATGCATTTGTTAATATGTGTGTATTTATATATGTATGTGTGTGTGTGTATATATATATATATATATATATATATATATACAGTATTTGTGTGTGTATTATGTGTGTTTGTGTTTATATACAGTATTTGTGTGTGTATTATGTGTGTGTCTGTTTATATAGGTGTATACATGTGTGTGTATTATGTGTGTATATTTAGATGTATGCACATTTTATGTATGCACATTTAATCCTGACTACCTATATGTGTACAATAAGAACTGTTTTTTTTCTTGCTTGTTCAAAGTACCAAAGTACCAGCAAAAAAATTTTGTTCCTCTGAAAAGCGATCCATGCTCAGATCGCTTTTCAGAGCCATTTGACAGCCTTTAAAGAGGCAATATGTTGACTCCTGACTGCATGTTTTAACTACTTAAATGCATCATCACTATGCTGCAACTGCGTACAATGCACACAGTTGCAGGGTGGTTGCAGTGCAGCCCCATTCACCTAGGGGTATACTTTAAGGGTGCCCCCTGACTGGAAAAAGATTGAGAAACACCGACATAGAGGAACCCATCTCTCCATTTTCCTCCTGCAGCCGCTGAATGCCTGCAAGAGAGAGAGGAGGCGAAGCGGGGGGATGGAGAAATTGGTTCCTTTATATGCAGCAACCCACTTGCAACCGGGCTCTGTTGTTCCGCCACCGGGCTCGAAGGAAAGGGCCCTGTCCGGGGGTCAGGGGGGTCCTTCATGGTTTCTTGCATCGGGGCCCTGAAGGTTCTAGTTACGCCACTGACCAGACCCTTTGGGTCTGGCATAGATTTTAAGGGGAAAAATAGGCATGGGGTCCCCCCAAAATCCATACCAGACCTTTATCCAAGCAAGCAGCCTGGCAGGCCAAGAAAGGCCAGGGGGGCCAAGTGAGTGCCCCCTCTCCCGAACCATATCAGGCTGCTTGTCCTCAACATAACCTGGAAGCCCCCCTTTAACAAGGGGGCCCCCAGATCCCACCCCCCCATGTGAATGGGTATTGGGTATATTGTACCCCTACCCATTCAAAAGAGTGTCAAAAAGTGAAAACCACAAAAGACAGGTTTTGACAATTTCTTTATTAAAAAATAAAAAAAAGTGTCCCACAACGTCCACTGATCTTCAATCACACCGCCTGATGGACCCGAAAAAAAAAAAAAAGGAAAAGCTCTGCCTCCCGGCGACTGCTGTCTCTTGGCTGTGACAGCTGTTATATAGGCAAGGTACCAACAAGTGTCTGGGGAATGCCCAGGAAAAAGCCAAAGTCTACTTACCACCAGCTTGCAGACAACCAAATTGACCTAACAGTAAGCGTTAAAAAAGGGGTTTAGTCCGCACGCATTTGCAAACGCATGCGTGAGCCACAGAGCCACGTCACGGCACCCTTGTATCTGTGGTCCTAACACTAACGTATGAGTGTCCCCACAGTGGAGGCACATGCATTTAATGGATAAATGAGGGCAGGTGGCTGGAGGGGAGCCCACCCCTCCTTAAAGGTACAGGAGCACACCAAACACCGAGCAATAGCACAATGGCTGCAAAGGTGTTGGTGCACTGCTGGACCAATACAAACACTCACGTGATAACACAAACTTGCCACCACTCTCATTTATAGCTGGCTATCGCAGTAAGCAGCTTTGGGAGGCTAAAACAGGTACCAACAAGTGTCTGGGGAATGCCCAGGAAAAAGCCAAAGTCTACTTACCACCAGCTTGCAGACAATCAAATTGACCTATCTAACAGTAGGCGTTAAAAAAGGGGTTTAGTCCGCACGCATTTGCAAACGCATGCGTGAGCCACAGAGCCACGTCACGGCACCCTTGTATCTGTGGTCCTAACACTAACGTATGAGTGGGGCCACCTGGTGATGGAACCGAGTGACCCCACCCCCTTCTGACATCATGTGACATCAGAGGGGGGGGCGGGGTCATCTGGTTAAATCAGCGGGTGGCCCAGACCTTGCCTATATAACTGCGGTCACAGCCAAGAGACAGCAGTCGCCGGGTCCGTCGGGCGGCGTAATTGATGACGGATGGACATTGCGGGACACTTTTTTCTTCTTTTTTATAAAGGAATTGTCAAAAACTGTGTATTGTGGTTTTTACTTTTTGACACTTTTTGGTGAATGGGTAGGGGTACAATGTACCCCATACCTATCCACATAGGGGAGTGGCATCTGGGGGCCTCATTGTTAAAGGGGCTTCCAGATTCTGATAAGCCCCCTGCCTGCAGACCCCAACAACCAATGGCCAAGGTTGTCAGGAAGAGGCTCTTGTCCCTAAAGCACCCTCCCCATGTTGAGGGCATGGTACAGTTCAGGATGGAGGGCGCTCACTCGTCCCCCCTTTCCTGTCCTCCAGGCTGCATACTCGGATAAGGGTCTGGTATGGATTTTGGGCGGGACCCCACACCTATTTCTTTCAATGATTTTTATCTATATTGCCGGGAGCCGACAATACATTACGACAGCAAGCAATTTTAAATGACATTGTTTCTTTAGAAATGTCATTATTGCTGCAGCATTGTTCTACACATCATACAGATGCACCACTTTACAGGCAGACTAAGGTGACCCCAGGCACAATATTTAAAGGAATATTTAATTGTTCATTGTTTCACTTTAAGCATTTTTAAAATCACTGTAGTTTTAAAAACTTTTTTTTGCATTGATCCATGTCCCCTGGGGCAGGACCCGGGTCCCCATACATTTTTTATGACAATAACTTGCATATTAGCCTTTAAAATTAACACTTTTGATTTTTCATGTTCGTGTTCCATAGACTTTAATAGGGTTTGCATGCTTTGCCTGTTCATATGTTCTGGTGGAAACTGGACGGGGGGGGGGGGTTGTTCTGCCTATCCCTACTTTAAACCTATTCCAGTGGATAGTTGTCATCATGATCTTTGGCTTATAAACATATGAAAAGGGCAACTTCGGAGAAATTGTAGTAAAGAAGATTTTAATGAACAGGCCAAATTTATTGGGAAAAAATTTGATTTGTGCAAAAGAGGATATGATGAAACCTTCATTAATAAGAGAATTGAAGAAGTCTCTAAAATGGAAAGAAATTATCTAATTGAAGATAAACCAAGAAATGATAAGACCTCACATGATCTACCCATCATACTAAATTATAATGTACAATACAAACAGGTTGAAAAATAATTTACAAAATTCTGGCCTATCTTGAGAGCGGATATACAATTACGTACAATTTTACCCGAACAGCCGAAATTCACGCACAGAAGAGTGCCAACGTTACGGGATATAATTTCCAAAAATGTTACAGACCCCCCAAGTTGTCCAGCAATTTTACTTTATTTATCCACTTGCTTACTGGGCACTTAAACCCCCCTCCTACCCAGCCAAATTTTCAGCTTTCAGCGCTGACGCACTTTGAATGACAATTGCGCGGTCATACAACACTGTGCCCAACTGAAATTTTTATCATTTTTTTCCCACAAATAGAGCTTTCTTTTGGTGGTATTTAATCACAGCTGGGATTTTTATTTTTTTGCTAAACAAACAAAAAAAATGAAAAATTTTGGGGAAAAAATCATGTTTAATGTTTGTTATAAAATTTTGCAAACAGGAAATTTTTCTCCTTCATTGATATGCACTAATGAGGCGGCACTGGTGGGCACTGATAGGCTGCACTGGTGGGCACTGATAGGCTGCACTGGTGGGCATTGATAGGCTGCACTAATGGGCACAGTTAAGGCGGCACTGATAGGCACAGATAAGGTAGCACTGATGAGGACAGATAAGGCAGTACTGATGGGCACAAATAAGACGGCACTGATGGCCACTGATAAGATGGCACTGGGGGCGTGGCCTGGCTCTGTTCGGTGATGGACGCTTAAGCCCTGAGCTCCCGTTCCCCGAGGTTCAGCTACCTGACTACAGACACCATCACCCGGACTAATTATGGAGAGCACACCCCGGAGCGCTTCGGCAACCAAGTCAAGGTCTCCCAGGAGCTAAGACACGCAGATAAGCCGTCAAATTCCGGAGATAATCCGGACGTGGCCCAGAGATGCAACATTTGAAACACAGGCCTCATCCTGAGAACCACGCTCCTCGAGTAAAAGCACTCACTGGACCCGCAGCCGAAGTCCTTGCACTGTCGCATCCGCACTGAGCATGGCCGACCCCTGCAGCAGACATTAAAAACTCGCTCTCAGCAACAATTGTGGGCGCCATTTCGGAGCTGCACTCTGACATACAGGCCATATCCTTGAGGGTAGAGGAGACTGAGGAGACGCAAGCCTGCCACGATGCCTCATTTTGTCAGATGCAGCAAATCACGGAGTCACATGCAAGATAAATCGACACATGGAGGACCTGGACAACCGCGGGAGATGCCGCAACCTACAGGTAAGAGGTCTCCCCGAATTCATAGACTCCAACCATTACTACCCTGTTTAATGATCTGTTGGAAAGGCCCCCTGACACACAGATAGTTATGGAACATATGCACAGAGCCCTACGACCAGGGATGTGATCTGTTGCCTCACAGATTTCATCCTGAAAGAGGAGATCCTGAGGAAAGCCAGGGGTCGAGTACGCTTTTCATACCTAGGGGCAGAGGCGAAAAGTTTTCAAGACCTGTCCAACATAACACTACAGAGGAGGAGAGAGCTGAAACCTCTACTGGATGTACTGAGAGCAAAAGCAATTGTTTACCGCTGGAAGTTTCCCTTTTATTTGTCAGCAACTGCAAATGGGCACACAGTAAACCTCAGAGTACCTGAGGATCTGGAACACTTTTGTACCACACTCAACATCCCACTAATTGAGCTGCCAGACTGGTACAGTGACTTTCGCCTCCCGCTGATGCGCAGAGCAACCTCCATGGATGACATCATTGAAGCAGGCAATTTGAGTATCAGTCGCCGACGCCGCGCCCATCCATCATCCTCTCCTCATCAGGCTGCAGGACTACTGAGGAATGGCAGCCCCACAGCCTCACCTGATCATCGCTTGGCACGTCGCTCATAAGGAGGTAACCCATCTTCTCCTTGACAGATGCCCCACAATGACACGGAACACAACCCCACTTCCCTCTTGCGGGCTATTTCCTGTGAACACGATAGCTAACGTCCTGACCCGACACTGCCTGAGAACCGTACCTGAGCAGACTGAAAACTATACCACCCCAAACCATTCTGGAACACCTGGCAACCAAACCTACATGCACCTAGAGGTATCCCCTCATCCTCTAACCTTATGGCTCCCTGCCCTGTGACAATACCAGACTATTACCCATCAACACCAAACTCCCAACCATATCTGGAAGGGCGACATATCTATTGAGTGGAAACCCTGGCGCACTCGGCACTACCTTCTCAGATCGGCGCAGGTCCCTTGACCCACGTTAAAGCCCAGATCTCATGCACTTGTTGGAGCTATACACCATGAGAACAACAACCAAGAAACCCACCTTCCACCTATGTACGAGGCAGAGTAGTTACAAACTCTGAACCTGCCATAGAATGCCTGAACCACATATTATTATGTCTCTAAACCATGCATGGGAAATGCTCTCACATAACAGAAGGGACTGAGCTACTCTATTCAACTAACCCCTACTTCCCTTCCAGCTCCTACTACCACCTCTAAGAACTTGGATTGGTTGAGCTGACAGCACCAAGGAATGCCAAGATGACCATTGCTTGAAGATAGGTATACTTGAGTGGGGGTGGTGTGGGACGGGCACCTATTGTTAGCTGGGGTCAAGACACCCGATCTGGCTAATAGGGACAGCCCTTGCTCTTTACAACAAACTCTTGGTTTTCACAGTGCATATCTTACCATAGGGCCCACAGTTCAGTCCTCTAAGGGAGACACAGGGCACCGCCGCAACCCCGTCCCCAAACAAAACAAAACCAAAAAAAATATAATAAAAGTGATAAAAGACCACACTTACACACCAGGCCACTGAGAGCGGTTACAAACCAAAACCATACATCTTTACCATGCTCACTGCCTGATCCTAACCGATTAATAAACTCTCGGTTCAAACAAGGGGGTATGCCCCCCATTACAACCCACGGTGCGTCCCTCGGATTGGTCTGCATAACGTTTGCAGTAAATGGTTGCAAGAGTAATTGTCACTGTTGACGCCTTCCCCTCCGTGTCATAATTTGTTAGCCTTTCTCCAGTTAGAATGGTTCATAATTTGTTTTGTTATGTCTGGTTACTACTTCTAAAAGGGGACTACGTCCTCCGAGTAAACCTTGCCTTAGGCGGATCCCCTGCAATCAAAAAGATCAACGGCTCACTAGCTATATTGAGCCGAACTGTATGGATCAGTAGATATGTTAATCTGCTTAAGTTGATTAAGTTCAGCAGTTTATATTTGTTGATATACTGTTATTAGTTTTAATGATATGTATAATGGGAATTTCTCCATATACATTGGCTTAGTTTGGAGCCAACCAAACTAACTACCTGAACAACACAACACTCTGTTCCCAAACACATGGAAAATTTACCGACAGACACTCATGCACGATGCCTCCGATGGGTGAATGCTCCCCCTACACCCTCCTTTCTTTGGCTAACCAACCCTTCTATAGGCCAACCAGACCTCGTTGGAACTCGAGATTGAATCCTTCTAGGAACCGTAGCCAACCACCCACACACACAGTGGACTCTAAGAGCTCCACCTGACCCCTTCTGGAATTACACCTCCCGGGGAGGACCAGGAGTCCGTACCCGCATCCAGTTGTTACACATTCCATGCCTACACTCCCCCAGAGACACGTACCTCTATTCCCTCCCCCCCTTTTTTTTTTTTTTTTTAGCCGAGTGGCCGCCTCTTCCTTCCCTCTGGTGGGCGACCCCTCATCAGGTTAAACAAATCTTCAGGCACTATGGCTGTCCCTAACTCCTCAACGAGGAATGCCTCACTTAAAATAATCTCATTGAACATGAAGGGATTTAATATCCCAGAGAAACGCACCAAAATGTTAAACAGTATGCAAAGCATGAAAGCAGACATTGTATATCTGCAAGAAACACACTTCTGTTCATCTTCTATTCCTAAACTATCAAACAGGGACTTCCCAATGTACTATCATGCAACCTCACCAAATTCCAAAACAAAAGGGGTCTCAATCCTCATATCCGAAAATTTCACTATTCAGATAACAGACACTCTCATTTATGATCATGGCAGATACATCTTCCTGAAGTTTCATTCTTTCGCTCAACTTTACAAACTCTCTCCAATTTTAAACAAGGTATGTTAATCTTGGAAGGAGTTTTTAATGTCCCTCTTGATCCCCTTCTTGACACGTCGACGGGATCTTCCTGCCTACCATGCAGAGCTTTACGCCAAATTAAACTCAGTCTACAGACTCTCCTTTTTAATGACACTGTTGCTGTCAACTCTCAATATGAGATCCAAAGAGCTGTCACTATCAGTGAAGCAAGCCATCATTAGGCTGAAAAAACAAAACAAACCCATCAGAGAGATAGCAAAAACATTAGGTGTGGCCAAATCAACTGTTTGGAACATCCTTAAAAAGAAAGATTGCACCGGTGAGATCAGCAACACCAAAAGTTGGCCAGATCAAGAACACTCTCCAGGAGGTAGGTGTATGTGTGTCACCAGAGTGAATACAGAGGATTCACCACAAGATGTAAACCATTGGTGAGCCTCAAAAACAGAAAGGCCAGATTAGAGTTTGCCAAACAACATCTAAAAAAGCCTTCACAGTTCTGGAACAACATCCTATGGACAGATGAGGCCAAGATCAACTTGAACCAGAGTGATGGGAAGAGAAGAGTATGGAGAAGGAAAGGAACTGCTCATGGTCCAAAGCATACCACCTCATCAGTGA
The DNA here is from genome assembly GCF_042186555.1 of Aquarana catesbeiana. Lineage (NCBI taxonomy): Eukaryota > Metazoa > Chordata > Amphibia > Anura > Ranidae > Aquarana > Aquarana catesbeiana. Next base: position 742,482,416 of record NC_133326.1, on the reverse strand, counting down.
AGCATGGTGGTGGTAGTGTCATGGCGTGGGCATGTATGGCTGCCAATGGAACTGGTTCTCTTGTGTTTATTGATGATGTGACTGCTGACAAAAGCAGCTGGATGAATTCTGAAGTGTTTCGGGCAATATTATCTGCTCATATTCAGCAAAATGCTTCAGAACTCATTGGACGGTGCTTCACAGTGCAGATGGACAATGACCCGAAGCATACTGCGAAAGCAACCAAAGAGTTTAAGGGAAAGAAGTGGAATGTTATGCAATGGCCAAGTCAATCACCTGAGCTGAATCCGATTGAGCATGCATTTCACTTGCTGAAGACAAAACTGAAGGGAAAATGCCCCAAGAACAAGCAGGAACTGAAGACAGTTGCAGTAGAGGCCTGGCAGAACATCACCAGGGATGAAACACAGTGTCTGGTGATGTCAATGCGTTCCAGACTTCAGGCTGTAATTGACTGCAAAGGATTTGCAACCAAGTATTAAAAAGTGAAAGTTTGATGGATGATTGTTAATCTGTCCCATTACTTTTGGTCCCTTAAAAAGTGGGAGGCACATATACAAACTGTTGTAATTTCTACACCGTTCACCTGATTTGGATGTACATACCCTCAAATTAAAGCTGAAAGTCTGCAGTTAAAGCACATCTTGTTCATTTAATTTCAAATCCATTGTGGTGGTGTATAGAGCCAAAAAGATTAGAATTGTGTCAATGTCCCAATATTTATGGACCTGACTAAGTGTGTCATACGAGGCAGAGTCATTTCCATGACGGCCAAACTTAAGAAAGGAAGACAACAACGACTGTCAGACCTGTTCAAAACACTCAGGACATTGGAAGCACTCCACAAAAAGATGCTAGCACAACAAACGTACCAGGAACTGACTGAGACACGTAAACTCATACAAGAAGAACTAGGCCGAACTATCAGGAAAAACTTTATGTTGTCACAAAAACTTTTTTATGAATTCGGGAACAAAAGCGGACACCTATTAGCCCGAGCACTACATGCTAGAAAATCCAAAACGACAGTACACAAGTTGCATTCCCCTATAGGTGACGTCTATACAAAAAATGACGACGTAGCTCACAAATTCGAGAAATTTTACTTGTAGGGACAAGTACCATATCAACAAGTCAAACTCATCGGTACCCTCTCCTGAGGCAAGGCACAATAAAATTACAGAATTCTTAGACAAATTCTGCCCCAAAGGCATCTCAGCTGATTCCACTGACACACTAGAAACCCCGATCACTCCATTTGAATGGAAAGAAGCAGTTAAAAAACTGAAACCTGGAAAAAGTCCCGGCCCGGACGGCCTATTGGCAACGTACTACAAAACATTTGCAGACACTCTATGTACTCCATACCTAAAAGCATTTAATTCCATCACTAACTCCAACCCACTCACTCCAGGAATGCTGGAAGCTCACATTACTGTAATTCCAAAGGCAGATAGAGACCCAATATATGCTGCAAACTATAGGCCAATTTCGCTCCTCAATGTGGATATCAACATTTTCTCCAAAATTTTAGCTAACAGACTACTACCAATTTGTCTCCCGTGATCAAGTTGGATTTGTCCCTGGAAGAGAAGCCAGGGACAATACTTTGAAAGCCATCAACCTGCACCATCATATCACCACATCGAAGCAAAAAGGCTTCTTCTTTTTACTGTATGCGGAGAAGGCATTCAACAGGGTGGCATGGGATTATATGGCAGCAGTCTTACAAGCACTAGGTTTAAAACAGTATATGCTAAGCTTTATAATGTCATTATATGCTAAACTCACAGCTCAGATTAGCGTAAACATCACCCTGTTGAGTGCCTTCCGCATCCAAAATGGAACAAGGCAGGGATGTCCCTTGTCCCCTATCCTCTTTGTTCTCACCCTAGAGCCTTTACTCTGCTCCATCAGGCAGAACCCCGACATCCAAGGGATCAGAACAAACCAGAGAGAACACAAATTGGCTGCTTACGCAGACGATATATTATTGTTTCTCACAAACCCTCACACCACGTTACCGGTATTGCTAGATGAATTCGGACGCTTTAACCTAATTTCTTTTTTTTTTTTTTTTAAATCTTTATTTCTCGTTTTTCATAACAAATCTTTTCCCACCAGGGGCATTTCAAGATACAAATCAATTTATAAATTCAGAAAACAAAAATACCTATCCCCAAAACCACCCCCCCTCTACCCTCCCCAACCGCCGCCCCCCCCCCCCCCCTCCCCGCAGGACGTAGCTCTTTTAGGTGCGAATCATGTCTTAGTCGCTCCTATCGGACTGTAGATCCCTTCCTTGTTATACCAATTTATATAATCTCCTTTAAGTAAGACCATGATCTTTTAAATTTGATCAAGCCTGACCACTTCCCTGTATGCTCCGAATCCTCGTCGGGTTCCTTTCCCCACCGGTCTAGACACTCAACAATAAATATCTCATTAATGCCGAAGAGCCAGTCTCGCGTGTTGGGACTCGATGGTTTCAGCCAGTTTAAGGCGATCTGCCTCTTGGCCTCATCTAATATTATAGGGACCAGCGAAAATTTATAACTCTTAACTGATTCCTGAGTCCCATGGAAGAGGCAAGCCCATGGGTCTTCCTCAATTTCCCTCCCCGTGAGGTCCTTTGTCAATGTCAGGATTTTTTTCCAAAAGGCCTTAATGATGGGGCATTCCCACCAAATGTGGGCCATTGTGCCCACAGTTGAGCACCCCCTCCAACAGGTATTAACCTTTGTCCCGTCCATTTTACTTACTCTGTCTGGGGTGGCGTACCATCTTGCTAGAACTTTATAATGAATTTCCGTTCTCCTATTGTCTAATGAAGTGTAGTGGGCCAATTTCAAAATTTTTTCTATCATGTTCCTATTACACTGCGGCCCCAGTTCCTGCTCCCACCTTTTAATATAAGGAGGCACTACCTCCTCCTGTTCTGCTCCCAATATTCTATATATTTGGGCAATTACACCCCCTGCGTGCTCTTTCGTACAGAGTTGCTCCAGCGGTCTGAGCTCTTCCATACCTCTGAGTGGCTTCGGTAGGTTGCCGATAAAATGGGAGAGCTGGAGGTACCTCCATCTATCCATCACCCAAAGTTCTGATTCTCTACTCAATTCCGTGAAAGTGCAGATTTTACCCTTATCAGTGAAATTTTTCAATTGAATGGAATCCTCCTTTAACCAATTCCCCCCCACCTCCCTCCTCCCTGGTTCAAAAAATAAATAGTTTTTCATATATATCAATGGTGAATTATATGACCATTTGTGCTGTGTATGTATTTTATCCCAATATTTAAAAGTGTTTTGCGTTAACAAGGATGTGTTGGTGCTAAGTGCTCTGTATTTTGGAGGGTTCCATAGTGACTGTGCCAAATTATTATTACTTAAGGAGAACTCGATGTCCACCCATCGTTTGTCCGTCCCTTTCTTGCTCCATTCCGTGACCCGTGAAAGCACCACTGCAATATAGTACCTATTAAAGTCTGGTACTGCTATTCCCCCTTTTTTTTTCCCTCTGCTCAGTGTTACAAAGGAGATACGCGGTTTTTTGCCACCCCAGACAGCTTCACTGATTAATTTCCTTAAAGCCTTCAGAAAATACCTAGGTAAAGGGATCGGCAGCAGTTGGAATTTATACAGGATTTTCGGAGTAATCATCATTTTAACCGTATTTGCTCGTCCAAACCATGAGAGCGGCCTAGACCGCAATCTTCTAACCTCTTGCCTGATATCGTCTAATGCCCCGTACACACGGTCGGACTTTGTTCGGACATTCCGACAACAAAATCCTCTGATTTTTTCCGACGGATGTTGGCTCAAACTTGTTTTGCCTACACACGGTCGCACAAAGTTGTCGGAATTTCCGATCGCCAAGAACGCGGTGACGTCAAGCACGTACGACGAGACTAGAAAAGGCCAGTTCAGAACCAAGCGAGGCACCCTTTGGGCTCCTTTTGCTAATCTTGTGTTAGTAAAAGTTTGGTGAGAGACGATTCGCGCTTTTTCAGACTCGTGGCTTTCAGATCGTTTTCTGCCGTTCAGTTTGTGCTTGTGGGTTTGTATCTGCTCTTCAGTGCGTGCAGTCAGTTCGTATTGGAGTTTTCTGTGCGATCTTGTCCGCTCGTTGCTGTTTTTCAGGTCGCTCTTCACAGGCCTTGCTGTTCTTCAGTGCGTTCTGTTACTTCGTTCTGAGCAGCCGACCGTTTTCTAGCCATGTTGCGTATGCGTACTCCTCGTAGAGTTCGTGCTGTGCAGGGGCTTGGTGTTGGGGTCCTGACCTTGACACAAGTCCAGTCCATGAACAGGGTGGGGAGGAGTTCATGGACCAAGAATTGGTTGCTTCAGCGTGACCAGTTCTCTCATATGCCTTTGCTCCGTGAGATCCGTGAGAATAATCCTGATGATTTCAGGAACTTTCTCAGGATGACGGACCCCGTATTTCACCGTTTGTTGGCTTCGCTGACCCCCTATATCAGCAGGCAGGATACCTGCATGAGGCAAGCCATCACTCCGGAGCAGAGGTTGGTCGCTACCTTGCGGTATTTGGCCACAGGGAGAAGCCTGCAGGACTTAAAGTTCTCGACAGGCATCTCCCCCCAGGCTCTGGGGATCATTATCCCAGAGACCTGTTCTGCCATCATCCAGGTCCTACAGAAGGAGTATATGAAGGTAAGATTTTTATCCTTTTATATCACATTTTATTGTATTGAATGTTTGATAATATATTGTATTTCTTTCCTCATTCCCTAATTACCATGATTGTATTATGCTGTGAATGTCCCCTTTGTCCTCATGCATGCTGGATTTTTATGTAATTATTATTTTAGGTCCTTCATACATATTTGCCCTTCAATAACCTCTCCAGCATGGTGTCTCCTGCCCTATATTCACCTCATGTAGTTACTTAACAATGTATTTTATCAGCTCCATAGTAGTGCTTTACCCCAAACACCCCCTAAAATGTTTTGAAATGTTATTTTTGATTTAAATTCAGGCAGAGGGCCAGAGGCTTTTTTTTGTGGTGCCCCCAAATTTTTTGTAACCCTCCCTCCCCCAACTGCTAAGTCAGCTGATCCCAATTCTCTATCCTCAATCATCTATCTGCTGACTTTGCCAAACCCATACACACTATACCCATCTCTTTACTGGTCAGATTTATGGATGAATTCCCCAAAGCATGTAGTGCAAGGGCCTGCCTGTATACTTTCCAATGGTACTGTTTAAAGTTTTTGTATCCTATTATTATCTTGATAGGTAATAGCAGAATGTTCAAATGTCCTCAAATGTGTACGGTGTGTATTTATATCTTTGTATTATGACACTTCTTACCTGTCCAGTGGGCTGCCAATAGTGTAACTAAGGAGGGGCTGTTCCAAGTAATACCCTGTATTTAGGCATTCATCTCTCAATTAAGTGAAGAGGGTTACCTGTCCAAGAGTTTCCCCCCCCTATAATGTTAGAAATGGCCCATGAGAGGGGGGGGGGAATATGATAGGTGTACCTTATACTTTGTTGTTGTTAAATTCCCCTTAATAAATGCTATCTGGAGGTTGACCCATAATGTTTGTGTCTAATCTGCTTGCCATGTTTCTGTGAAAAAATAGTAATGTTTATTGTTTTTTCCTCAACAGTTTCCTTCAACGCCACAGGAATGGCAGACTGTGGCCTCCCACTTTGCCCAGCGGTGGGACTTTCCTAACTGCGGAGGGGCAATTGATGGGAAACACGTCCACATCGTCCCACCACCCAACTCGGGGTCGTACTATTATAATTACAAGGGGTTTAATAGTATAGTGATGTTGGCGGTGGTGTCGGCCAATTCACGACTTCTTGTATGTGGACGTGGGGAAGAATGGCCGGATGTCCGATGGTGGAGTGATCACCCAGACGGAGTTCTACAGGCGTCTCCAGAATGGCAGCTTGGACTTGCCACCTCCAGAGGACAATGTTGAAGGTCTCCCATTTGTGTTCGTTGCTGATGAAGCATTTGCGCTGGGGGACCACCTGTTGCGGCCATTCCCGATGAGGACCCTCACCCCGGAACAGAGGGTTTTTAATTACCGGCTGGCCAGAGCCCGAAGAGTGGTGGAGAACACATTTGGAATCCTGGCCAGCCGGTTCCGATTATTTATGACACCCATCCATATGGCGGAGTATAAACTGAACCATATAATACTTGCCTGCTGTGTTCTCCATAATTTTCTACGAAAACATTCAGCCAACTATGCTGGCTCAGTTGGGCCTGAGGCCGGAATCCCAAATACATCAACAATGACGGCACTTGAAAGCGGCCATCCTGGCTTGCCCTCCCTGAATGCCCGTGATGTCCGGTTACGATACCTGGAGTTCTTTGCGGGTAGGGGGGCTATCAATATGCCAGACAATATGTGACACCTTTTTCAAATAAAAAACAACCAAAAGAAATTCTTGGTGGACATTTACTGCTTGTGTTTGTTTTAGCTGACCCTGACAGAAATGTGTTGAGTGCAGAAAATGTCGTGATTGGGTAACCTTATAAAAAACAGTGTTGGCTGGTACTTCCTAAATGCAAAAACACATTTCACTACAAGTGCACTTGCAACTGCACTGAACCTGCACTTGTAGTGCAAAGAGGATTTGCCCTTAGGAAATAATCCCCATTTGTGCATAAAACAACAATTACATCACCCCAAAAGTGTTGTAGTGTTGAGACAATAATCCACACATTCTTGAGTAAGGCACTTTTTTATACCTGCACAATCACATGCGCATTTACCAAAGGTTTTTAAAACAAACCAACATGTTTGTTGTATAACAATGTTTGCAGTAGCATTATGAAAAATCAAAATATCCATTTCAGATAAAACAGGCCTGTGTAAAACCAACAAGAAAGCCAAAAAACTTGAACTTACAAAGTTCACATTAGGTAAAACCTGAAGGCTATATCAGACATCAGTATTTAGGAACTGGGTTTGATATAGCGTTCAGATGGGGGGAAATCACCCCTGGAAAAGCCAAATTTGGAAGATGCACACCAATTTACAAATGTCCACATGTGCTATCTGCCATCAGGGGGGATCAAGGGACGTGTTTGGGACGAGCAAGCCCTTCCTCAACGCTACTTTATAATTGAGGAAGGGGTTGCCCCCCCAAAACGCATCCATTGATCTCCCGTGATGGCAGATAGCACATGTTGGCACACTGTGTGCATCCTCCAAATTTGGCTTTTCTAAACATTGAAAAAAGTTTGGTACGATAAAACAGGTGATTTTGTGGGGTTTAAATTCACCCCAAAACATCAATGATGTTATTTTTTTTTTAATAACATCACTGATTTTTTGCTGTATGTTGTGCAATTCGAGATTACACCCCATGATCTCCCCGATCAGTATCTGGGCACTTTCAGATGTAAAGCGTTCTGGATCCCTCACATCACGATCACCTAAAAAGAGATAAAGAACAAAAAAAAAGGTCTCAAAAATCTGCCACCATCCATCTCTTTTACCTGAGTCTGTGGTCGCAGACACTCACCTGTTGTGGTGCCAATCTCCACCACGTCTTCTTCTTCCTCCTGCTCAGCTTCTTGGGTTGGTATTTCCCCTTCTTCCAGAGGTGGGGGGTCTCTGGTCTCCTCAGATGAGGGGTGTCCTCCGAGTCTTTTCTCCCCTATGTAAAACAAAAATGGTATACTTAGCACACAGATATTTGATGGCAGAACTATAGAAATAGGAAACATTGCTTGGAAGTGGGGTACAATTGTCTATTTTAGCCGAGTTCCAAGATGTATATTTTTTCTTGCCCTTTGTCAAGCTGCAATACTTTACCTGTTTGGTACAAGCTTCACACATGTAACCCCCCCTATAGTATACACTGGAGCACCTGTGTGGCCCCCCTAATAAAAATGGTGTTCTTGTGTCCCACACTAGTGCTCCAGTGTCCAGATGTGAAAGCAGCTGCTCAGTGTCCTCTCCTTACACACAATCTAGTTTGCATTTCATTCTAGTAACAAACCCATCTACACAAACAAATATTTGGCATCCAAGTAGGCCCCCAAAAATGTGTGAAAATGCATATGGCCTAAACAATGGTGTTCTAGAGGCCGAAAGAAAAATGTTTGATACGAACGAATAATGTGCCCATGAACATTAAAGTTGACCTTTGGAAACGTTACAACTAATCAAAGCATATGGAGCAGAACGAACGTAATAAAGACAGAAAGAATAGGAACACAGCACAACTACTTACTTTTTTGCAGCACTCTCCGGATCTTTCGGTACTGCTCTGGCTCTCTCAACTTCAGGTCCGACCACCGCTTCCTGAGCTGATCTTTAGACCTTCGTACCCCGAAATTCCTCTCAAGACTCCTGACCACTTTCGCCATGATTTTGGCCTTTCGGATATTGGGGTTGGGGTAAGGCCCATATTTTCCTTCATAGTCGGACTTCCTCATGATGTCGACCATCTCCAACATCTCCCCAAATGACATATTTGTGGCCTTAAAATGTCTCCTTCTGGATCGGGACGTGCCTGGATCCGCCCTTTCCTCCTCCTCCTCCCCCTCGTTGCTACAATTAGCCCGCACCTGCTGTATGTCCGCCATCATGCTCTTCCCCCACTGCGCCGAACGAAAAGGGGCGGGGAATACACTAGAAAGAACGTCAGGGGCGGGCGGAGTTACACGCATGCGCAGTGTATATAAAGCGTAACACGCGTGCGTATTACGTTTGATCTGTGAGTGGAGGAAGGAGCATTGAACGCGGCGATCGTAAGAACGAAGGTAAGAGACAAACTTGGGCCTATACTGCTTCTATAGATTGAGGCCTATATTGTAACAAGATTAGGAGAGTTTGGTGTGACATTAGGCTTTGTCTTGTGTTGTGTCTTGCAGTGAACATGGATATAGTACTGAAAGATCAGGACTTCATGTCAGTATTCGTAGATATGCTAAGGGAGCTGCCCTGTCTGTGGGAGATTAAACACCCCCATTACAAGAACCAAGCAAAGAGGAAGGCAGCACTGGAGCAATTGTGTGAAATTGTGAAGCAGGTGATCCCCACGGCAGACATCACTTTTTTAAAGATTTTCATTGGTGGCCTGAGGAGCACATATCTGAGGGAGCGCAAGAAAGTCCTGGATTCACAGAGATCCGGAGCAGCAGATGACATCTATGTCCCCAGGATGTTGTACTACGACAGGCTGCACTTTCTGGCAGGCCAGACTGAACCCAGGCCAGCACTCTCCAGTCTTCCTTCCACACTTCCTTCCCCCCCCCCGGCTGAGGCTTCTGACACCCAACCTGGGCCTTCCAGGCCATATGTGGAGGAGCCCAGATTGAGCCAGGTATAGCATTCTTCTAAATATTTCTGCTTGTCCAATCAATGATGTTAACTAGATGTTAGTTGGGAGTACTAATTTATGATTGTGATTGATGATGCAAAAACTAAAACCATGTCCCTTTTTCATACACAGGGAAGTCTCAGCCAGGAGGTGGCCGGGCCGAGCCGGCTGGCTGATCTGCAGGTCCCTCCACCCCCCCTGGAAACAGAAAGTGGCAGGAGGAGGAGTACCCTAGAGGAGGCTGCTATCAGATTTTTTTGTAGGGCTACAGAGGTCCTGGGAGCACCCCACACCAGGCAGGAGAACATTGCTGCATTCATAGCCTATAAAATGCAGAGGATGGAGGAGGGCCAAAAAGCCATGTGTGAGGCCCTCATATCAGAGGCTCTGGCGAAAGGTATGAGGGGCCAAATTACACCTCAAACACACCTTTGTGATGGTCCTCCTCCTCCTCCTGCAGGTCCTACTCCTCCTCCAGGTCCTACTCCTCCTCCTGCCACATCTCCAACTGCACAGCCACAGCCCGGAAGGAAGTGTGAAAGGAAGACCAGACAGTGAGGACCCTGGATCCAGTCTGGTCGGCCAAAAGATGCAGCCTCTTGTGGTACCACAGCCTGGGGACACTGATGTCATCTGCTGCTATCCGAGTCTCTGTGAATCCCGGACCAGACTGCCCTCCCTTACATATGGACTCCTCAGGCCACCAATTTTGAGGTTTAAGAATTGAGGTCTGCCGTGGGGGTCCCAGGCTTCACTAATTTCTCCTGTTGATCCAGTGTTGCCTTCCTCTTTGTTTGGTTCTGAGCCCTTAATAAAGGATTTTTGTTTTGAATTATACTCTCCTATGTGTTTTACTTCAAAAATGACAGTTTGTTTGTGAGGGTTCAGGTACATTTCTAATATACAATGTGAAATGAACAAGGGACACCAACAACAAAAAATCTCATGGAGATTAAATAATAAAAGATATCAATGGTGTTGGGGTAACTTGACACACAAAACACACACAAAAATATTCTGGAGTAAAAATAAAAATAACATTGAACAAAGATCAGCCTTGGAAAAAATCCAAACATTAAAGAAAAAAAAAGGCTTAAAAACAAAAAAAAAAACATAAAAAATATAAAACTGTCAGATGTGACAACTAATAACAATATATTGAGGGAATCCCACTAAAAAAACACAAATAAAACTTTGTGAGAAGTGTGTGTGAATATGAGCAGCAAAACTACTTAATTCTTGTCACATTATAAAGAAGAAGAGAGTGCGCTGTATTAAACCATTTTTTACATTGCAGCGTGACGAAAGTGCTGTATCCATTGCGAACGCTAAGTTTACCAGAACGAGCTGTCCCGTGTCGGAATTTCTTCTGAGCATGCGTGGCACTTTGTGCGTCGGAACAGGCCACACACGGTCGGAATTGACACGATCGGATTTTGTTGTCGGAAAATTTTATCTCCTGCTGTCCAACTTTGTGTGTCGGAAAATCCGATGGAAAATGTCCGATGGCGCCCACACACGGTCGGAATTTCCGACAACACGCTCCGATCGGACAATGTCCATCGGAAAATCCGACCGTGTGTACGGGGCATTACAGTGGTATATAATTTTTTTGAAATAACTCTTTAATGGTATTGGCTAGCATAATTCTCAAATACCTGATCTCTCTTTTCCAGGGAAAGGGAAAAACTGCAGCTAAGTGGGCTTCTTCCTGCTTAGATAGGCTGATGTTTAAGATTTCGGACTTACCAGGGTTTATTTTAAAATTGGAGACTTCTCCGTAAGTTCTGAGGATTTGGAGCACGTTGGGGAGTGTTATACTAGGGTTTGAGATAAAGAATAGAACGTCGTTGGCAAATGCCGACAACTTATGCTCCTCCGTTCCCACCCTCACCCCACTACAGTCAGGACTGTTCTGAATGGAGACCAGGAGAGGTTCAAGGGACAGGACAAACAGGAGGGGGGAGAGCGGGCAGCCCTGCCTTGTACCGTTTACCATCCCAAAACGTTTTGAGATGGCACCGTTCACCCTTACAGCTGCTGTTGGGCTACTGTATAGGGCCTTGACCCAGGAAATAGACCTAGGCCCGAACCCCATGGCTTCCAGCGTGTTCATCACAAACCCCCAGTCTACCCTGTCGAATGCCTTTTCGGCATCTATCGACAGGAATAGAGCTGGGGGTCCCCTGCGTCTACAAAACTCCGACAGCAGCACTGCCCGCACCCCGTTGTCCCTACACTGTCTTCCGGGTACAAAGCCGGACTGGTCTGGATGCACCAGATCAGCCATGTATCTCTTCAGTCTATTGGCCATAACCTTGGCGTATAATTTAACATCTGCGTTTAACAGGGAAATGGGCCAGTAGCTGGAACACAGCCTGGCATCCTTCCCTTCTTTCAGTATCAGGGTTATCGTAGTGGACAATGCTTCGCCCTCCATCTCACACCTAGTGCCCAGTTCTTTCCAGTATTGACACAACCTGGGGGCTAGTATGTGTTTCATTTTCTCTAAGTAGATGGTGGAGAAACCATCTGGGCCTGGGCTCTTACCCTTCGGGGATTCTTTTAAGGCTGATAAAATTTCCTCTCCCTCGATTGGTTTATCCAGGAAGTCCCTATCCTCTGTGGGCAGCACCCTTAAACCTGCTTCTTTTAGGAATTCCCTGCTCCTGGCTGCCCGGGCGCTAACCTCCCCCCCTTTTGCCCTATAGAATAAAGATCTGCGTAAAATTTTCTAAACTCCTCTGCCATACCTCCACTGGTCACTATCTCTTTCCCTCCCAAGCTATTTATTTTATCGATGAAATTCCGCCCTCTTTTTTTCCTTATTAATCTGGCTAGATGTTTGCTCGGTTTATTTGCCCATAGATATTTGTCCCTGGCTATTAAATTGATGGCTCTCTTGGCATCCTGCTCCATCATGTCCCTCAACTCCTCTCTCCCGGCGACCAATAATCGGTAACAGTCCTGGTCCTGCCCCTTGGTCTTTTTGTGTGCTTGTTCCAAACCGAATAAGACCTCTATCAATTTTGCCCTTTCTTCCTTCCTTTTCTTTTTCCGGCCTGCACCTATGGCTATAAGAGACCCTCGGATATAGGCTTTGTGCGCCTCCGATAGAATAGCGGGTGATACCTCTCCCGTATCAAGTGTATTGAAGAAAAAATTCAACTCGTTCTGGATCTGCTCTAGCACTTCGGGATCCCTGAACAAATCCTTGTTCAGCTTCCAAGAGAAAGGACTTGTCACCACTTCTGGTACCTTCAGCCTCATCGTAACTGGGGAGTGGTCTGAGAGGGTCGTTATCTCTATTTTGGTTTCTATGACCCCCTCCAATAAATTATGGTCCACAAAAATGTAGTCCAGTCTAGAGTACGTCCCGTGCACAGGGGAGAAGAAGGTGAAATCCCTTTCTTTAGCATGTTGCACTCTCCACACATCCATTAATTGGCTGTGGAATAATTTACGCCTAATTGCTCCTAATGACACCTTCTTTATCCTCTGGGCACAAGACATACTATCCAGAGCGGGGTCCAAACAGAAGACCACCTCCCCTTCCCCGAATGCCAGCAACTTCTCCAACACTTGTCCCAAGAATGTAGTTGGGCTTCTGTTTGGGCAATAGACATTAGCCAATGTAAACAATCTTGGTCCAATTGAACCTTTTAAGAAAATATAACGACCGTCAGGGTCTACCAGTCTATCCCTCACTGAGAAATTCGATGCCTTAGACAACCCTATGGCGACTCCCCTTGATCCCCTGGTAGGGGAGTCCCCATAAAACCATTGAGGGATCCTAGGGGAGAACAACCTGACCCTTGTATCGAGAGTCAGGTGGGTCTCCTGTAGGAAGACTATGTCCCCACGCAGGAGAGACAGTTCCCCCAATATTTTGTGTCTTTTCCTGGGTGAATTTAACCCTTTTACATTATAAGATATAAATTTGATCTCAAGCATAGCTAGTAGGGCGAGCGTTCGCCTCTGTATTCTGCTCCTCTCGAACACATCCTGCAGACTCCCCCACCCACTTCTAGTCCCTCCCTCCACCCATACCCCACCCACCTCCTAACCCCCCTTCCCTTCCCCCTCCCCCCACCCTGATTCCCTCCTCCCCATTCCCCCCCTCTACTCCACCCGCTTCCCCTTCTACCCCGTCCCCTCCCCACCACCCCATGGTGCTTAATTCGCCAAAAGCCCGCCCATATGGAAATTTTCCCATTCCACACTGCAGGGCTTCTCTCTCAGGGGTGAGCTCCAGCACCGGCGTCCATCGCCCACCCCTCCCAAAGGGGGGGAGGCATAGGAGATGGGAACATGAAGCGCCCCAGCACGGAGATGTACCCCTGCCCCCGCAACTCCCCTCCCGCTCGAACCCTGTACATATTATTTTATGCTGTTTTGTTCAAGACTGTCCAGTGGGCGGCTCCTCCCAAACCCTTCCCTTTATTCAGTATTGGCTAGAGTTCAAAAGTACGTTAGTCCTGTGCCTCTGAAAATAAACGTCCCCTTAGAAGTAGGGGGGGAGGCGGAGGAGGAGAAAGAGAGGGAGAAGGAGAAAAAAAAACAAAAAAAAAAAAACACCCCCCCGTCTCCCACTACCCCCCCCGCTCACTCTCCTCTCTCCTCCCACGCCCCCCCCCCCCTCGTTCCTCCCTCAATAACTATAGCAAGTCAGGGACGGGAATGCCCAGATTGTCACAGAAGTCCTGCATTTCTTCCATGTATCTCATTCTATAAGATCTTCCATCTTTAGTAACTATCAGGGATGTTGGAAACCCCCAGGTATATTTTAGATTTGCCTTCCTAAGTTGATCAAGAATTGGTCTCATCTGTCTTCTCCTCTCCAGCGTGCCAGGCGAAAGATCCGTAAATATCTGCAGTTCTTTGTTTTCGAAGTTTATTGGGGGGGCTCCCTTTAAATTCTTCCAGATTTTTTCTTTGTCCTCGTATTGATGAAATTTTATTATGACGTCCCTGGGGGTGTCTTGCTTTATATGGGGAGGCTTCCTTATTCTATGGATCCTGTCGATCCTTAATACTTCATCTTCTCGCCTGCCCAGCAAGGGGTTAAAAATCTTCCTCATCTTCTCTCCCAGATCTTCATTTTGTTGTTCCGGGATTGATCTGATACGTAGATTTTGTCGTCGGCTCTGGTTCTCCTGTTCTTCCAGTCTAAACGTCAGCAGACGAATTTCGTTTTGTACCTTCTTGACTTGTTCTTTTAACTCTGAAATATCCTTGGCTTGGATACTTGAGGCCTCTTCAGCTTCCTCCAACCGGCGGAGAAGATGACCCATGTCGGAGCGGACATTTAAAATCTCTGCTTTACTTTCTAGTTTTTTTTCCATTTTAGTGAGCATTTCGCTCATGTCTAGCTTGCTCGGGACTAGGGCCAACATTCTCTGCTCCTCGGCCGTACTGCTTGCGGACGTCCCCTCCGGATCCGGCTCTTCATGAGTTCTGTCGCCCTGTCCCCCCCTTTGTTTCTGTTGTTCCTTCTTCTTTGTACCTGGGTGTTTCGTCTCCATTCCTGGGCTCTTTATACTTGCTTCTTTTAAATATTTCTGTATGGAGCTGGTGTTTAAGCTCTCTCTTGTGTTGTGAGGTTCAGTTGTTCTTGATGAGCGGCCTCTCATACTTCCGATCCCTATCCCGGTTCACCCCTAGTAGTGACTGGGTGCTAAGAAGTATCGCCGTCACCCCACTAGATACTTTTCTGTTTTAGGGGTCCCCCTCCCCCCCTCGGGCTGTATGGGAGAAGGGTGCACTGTACCTCTGGTATCTATATACTGAATAAGGTCTCCTTCCAGGCCGCAGAATACGCGGTGGGTGAATATCTTATGACTGCTTCTCTTTATGGGTCCAATCCCCAATCTGGGACCGTACTTGAGAAAATAGATAGGAGCCCCCCGCAGAGAAAGAAAAAAACAAAAAGGGGGAGTAGCGACAGGGGAAGGATAGGGCACTCTCACCAGCAGCCCAACCTCCCAGCTCAAATGTCTCTTCTGACTTATTGACCGGGGGGGAGAAGCCTGAGGGCCCCCAGTAATCCAGTCCTTTTTAACAGGGCCAATAACAGAGAAAACAATGCACCCTAATTAGCCGCGTTTTCCTGGTCTCCCAGACTCGCGTCAGGTTATCCGAATTAAGCCCGCAAAGTTCATTCCTACATTTGTCGGTTGTGATGAGTAATATCAATGAAGCTTCTCCTACCTTGCTTCTTCTTTTCAGACAGCTGAGCGCTGCAATGGGTCCTTTAGATTATGGATCTTGCTCCCTGTTGCAGCGTCCCACGCTCGGTTTGAACAAAAAACTGCAGCTCCGTTCTGTGTCCCTTCTGGGCGAGACTCATGGATCTCTGAGGCTGTCAGCTGTTCACAACGCCGGGCTGAAGGAGGGAGAAAGCACACCGCGGCCAGCCCTGCCTATTCTCCGTGGCGGATAGACGCTGCCGCCACCGCTTCAGTGGTCTCGGCGGGAGGGGGAAGTGGTGCGAGAGGGGCGCCGGACGCTCAATCATATGCCGGCCACTCGTGGTCTCTCACCCCGCAAGGCATCTCCGGGCTCGTAAGCGCCTCGTCTCCCACCTCCCTTGGAGCCAGCGCTAGGCCCCTCCCCTGTGCTGACGTCAGATGCACATCACGTCAGCCGCCACCGTCTTCTCCTCCACACCTAATTTCTAACCTTAAGATAAACTTCTCTAAGTCTTATGCCCTCAACACATCCCTACCACAATCCATCGTCCTGCAATGCAAAGAGAATTTCCCCTTCCAATGGCAGACAGATGCAATTACCTATCTTGGAATACAACTACCCACCCAATTGACAGACTTATATGCGAAGAAGTACCTATCAATACTGACCAAACTGACCACTGATCTAAAAAAACTGGAATAGACCAGTGTTCTTATGGTTCGGGAGGGCAGCAATATTGAAAATGAATGCGCTCCCAATAATGTTATACATCCTACAAACAGTATCAATATACATACCGCAGGCCTTCTTTAAATCCTACAGAAGTCTTAGCTCCAACTTCATATGGGGAGGTCATAAGCCCAGAATAAAATACACACACTTAACCCTGCCCAAACATCTAGTAGGCATTGGTCTTCTGGACCTCCAGAACTATTAAAAAGCAGTCCATCTGACCAGAATACTGGACTGGAACCTACACACATCTTCAAACGACTGGGTGGGTCTGGAAGATTCATTTTCCAAATTACACCTGGCATCAGTTCCTTGCATACTCGATCGCCATATACCCCCGGAGCTCAAATTTGATCCTCTCATCAGACCAACCATACAATGCTTCAGCAAAATTTGCAAACAATCCTCCATAACGACGATACCAGGTCCATTATCTCCAATGGGATTGAACCCTGACTTCCCCCCAGGTATGTCTGTAGACTTTTTAGCACAACATTGGTTGGAAGCAAAGGTCCTCAAAGGTCCTCGCTCATCATTTCTTTGACCAAGGTAAACTCTATACAGCACCTCTCCTCTCTACACGACTTGACAAACCCCTGATCCCACCATGGGCATACCTTCTAATTGCACAGTACCTGGGAACACCAGACAAGAAATCCTCATGCTCTAGACAATTTACGTCTTTTGAACACCTCTGTTCCCTGTTGTCCCCACAAACACACTTTATTTCTGCCACACATTCCCTTCTATTCTTGGACTGTCATCCCAACAGCCCAGCTATATGCAAAGTTTGGGAAAAAGAACTATCACTTCCTCTAACACAAGTAGATTGGGGTAACATCTACCTCAACATCCACAAAGGATCCATTAATGTTTCCACTCTGGAAAATGGACACAAAATCCAATCCCAGATCTCTGCTGGAGATGCAACACACAACCGGGCACCTTACTACACATCTGGTGGAAATGCCCACAGATCCAACCATTTTTGAAAGAAGTACATCGCATAATCTTACTTGTCACTACATATGACTTGGAATGGTCACCGGCTCAATTTCTCCTACACCACCCCAATCTATCTCATCGTACCTATCACAAATCCCTGGCAATGCACATGGTAAACGCAGCAAAACAGTGCATACCGATACATTGGAAGTCCCAAACCGTTCCGTCATTGAAGGAATGGTTCTGTAGAATCAAAGGAATTGCAGAATTGGAAGAACTAATTCACATAGCAAAAGACTCCCCCAGCAAATTTGGCATAAAATGGGCATGCTGGAAACATTTCCAAACCACACCAGAATACTCCCTCTTATACTCCCCAACCAACCAATGAATCTAAAATATACTGAACTTAGAAATCTGGATTTCTAGGAATTACTAGCACCATCCTCTCCTCACCACTCCATAGAAATATACTTCTATCAGGTGGATAACCGCACGAGGAGGGAAGCAAGAGACGGTCAACCTTACTCCCAGGGGCAGAATCCCTGTCCACCATATCACTTACTAACTCCTAAGGTGCCCTCCCCCTCACCACATACATGGCATATTCCTCTGCCCGAACCCCCCCAGTTATTTTCCCTGGATTGACATTCTTGATATCATCAAATAAATGATGACGAACACGCCTCGCATGCCCCACATAGGAACCTCTCACAACGCATCACTTAGATCCCCAAAAGGTTACAAACTCGTATCCTGCCGAGAGAGGCACCAAACAATTCAGAACACTTACACACAAGTACTCCTAGCTGAGTACTAGCACCCAATTACTCTCCCCGAGCTCTTACGCTTTGTCGCATCCTACATAATAAAGACTCTCTAATCTACATATTATCTAAAATCCCACATAATGCACACTCAACTATAAAACGAGAGACCTATCTTTATATTAAAGCTAATGCTGGGTTCCTTGCATTGGATAATGATGGTCCTTTTTTTAATGCTTTCAGCCAATGTTAATATGCCATTTATGTTGAGGCAACCTGTACAATGTGAAATGTAACATGTTACTTTGTTTGATTTTATCAATAAAAAAAAAATTGGGGAAAAAAAAAAGGATGGCACTGATGGGCCCTGATGGGTGGCACAGATGGGTGGCACAGATGAGTGGCACAGATGGGCACTGATAGGTGGCACTGATAGATGGCACTGATGGTCACTGATAGGTGGCACTGATAGGCACTGATGGGCACTGGTAGGTGACACTGATAGGTGGCACTGATGTGCAGCACTGTTGTTGAGGCACTGATTGTGGGCACTGATAGGTGTCACTGTGGGCACTGATGGGTGGCGCTGGTGGGCACGGGTAGGCAGCACTGTTGCCTATTGCTAGGTGGCACTGGCAGGGGGCACAGGTGGGCACTGATGATCTGGCAGCAGCTTGCCGTGATCAGGACTGATGTCCCTCCACAGCCGCCGGTGATCACATTCTTTTTTTTCTCCCTACGCAGTCAGCGCGAAGAGAAAAAATAGCTGATTACAGGCTCTGTTGACATCACATGATTAGCTGTCATTGGCTGACAGCTGATCTCGTGGTAAGGGGTCGGGATCGATTTGCGATCCCACGAGTCTCATAGACTCGCTGTTCACAGAGCACGCCGTGCGCACCCTGCAGGGGGCGCACAGGCCGCTCGGACACGAGACTACATCAGTAGACGTAGTCCCGGAAAAGCAGGTCCACGCTGTAGCCGTCATTCGGCTATAGCGTGGATCTGAACTGGTTAAAGGAAAAGGTTTTTTTATGTAAAAAGTCTTATGCCTGTAGGAACATCAACTATAACAGTCAAAAAGGTGAAAAATGTAGTTCTAGTGTTACCAGAAAAGATTATACTATTAAAGACTTCATTTCATGTAGGACGTAGGGTATGGTTTATGTCCTCCAGTGCCCTTGATCGATGCAGTATGTAGGGAGAACCAAACGTCCCATGTGGAAGAAAATATGTGAGCACATTCAGAATATTCATAAAGGCTTCAGCAAGCATGGGGCTGATTTACGAAAGCCGTGGGCCATAAGTAGAGGCGCAACGCACATTTTCATATTTACAAAACAGTGCGCCGGGAACAGAGCGCAAATCCCCCATTTACTATAGCGATCTCGGCGCATGGGAGAATGCAATCTGTGCGCCACTATGGACATGGGGCATGGCATCTTCAGTTCAATACTAACAGAAGATGGAGGTGCCAATATTATGGGGTGATGGGAGGAAGTTTAGTAATAACCGCCCAAGTAATAAATATGCCCAAAATAGAATGAGAAAGTAACTTTTTCAGAGCATGCCTGCTGTGCCTGCAAGTACGTTTAGAACTGCGTGAGATCAATGTAAGCACTGCGCATGCGCAAGCGGCTCTTGCGCCCATTCAAATGTGTTTGTTCTCTGCGTGGCCAAAATCTTAGTAAATGTCAAGCAACGTAAATGCAATTGTGTGGGTTGAACGGGCGCAACTCTAAACTTGACACATTTTTTTTAATGCTGGTTAAACCTTTATGTATTTTTAAGGATATTTGCACACAGGTCATGTTAGCGTGTTATGTTGCCAACATGTGACATGCACCTTGTTAAAATTATGTAAAAAGACTCTCGCTCCTCTAGCTACTCCTAAAAGGGAATTTAACCTTCCCCCTCTAATGCAAATTATTTCCTTGGGCTAGCTTTTGCTTTTAAAGGGGAACTCCACACTCCATTCTCCAATGCTCTTGTCTCCCCCCTCTAACCCCTTCCATGGGCTAGCTTTTGCTTTTAAAGGGGAACTCCACACTCCACTCTATCCTCCAAAGGCTGTGAGCTGCCTTCACGAATCCAAACCACATCCTTTTTCAGAGCATACAACAGGGCCAGCTAGGAAAGGGGCAAGAAGAGCGATTGCCCAACCCCCTCCTGAACTATACAATGCCACATGCACACAACATAGCTGGCTGCCTTTGGGGCATGTTGGACTCAGCCCAATACCAACCTCAAAGCACCTTGTACCCAATAGTTTAAAGCGGCTTTCCACATTCCGTAAAGCCCCCTGTCTGCAGCCCCCCACAACTCCAGCCTAGAGTTGTGTAGAAGAGGTCCTTGTCCCCCTAGATATGAGAACAAGGCGGTTAACTTTTGGGGTGCCTGAGCCCCTCCTGCCCCCAAGCATCCACCCCCCTTTCATGGCTGGCTTGCTGTGTGTTTGGCTAGGGGTTTGTTAGTGTTTGTGGGGGGCACAATATTTTTTTAGTTTGGGGTGGGATTTTTTATGTGGGGGTTCTCATTTTAAGCCTTAACATACCCAAATGACCTTGTATGTATTGGAGGGGCAGGCTATTTTTTGTTTTGGGTTAAAATCTTGCAGCTGCAATGTAGATTTGTAACTTTTCTCTAAAGCCATACATCTTTGAAGCAACATTTTGGATACATGCTACAGATGCACCACTTTACACGCAGAGTAATCCCCCCTCCAAGTTACTAGCTTTTCAGCAATTTAGCATTTTTAAAGGCACTTCTCCTTGTTTCATTTTTGGGGTTGTCCAAATTGGTGACATTGATATATGTCCCTTAGGGTGGGCCCTGGGCCCCCATACCCATTTTAAGGCCAATAACTAGAATATAAGCCAGCTAAGTGGGGACTAGCAAAATTAACAAGTCAGTTCCCATAGACTGCAATGGTATTTGTTGTATAACTTTTGCCCATGTTAGGCTCTTTGTTTGCCCCCCTGGACCGGAGGGTGTTTGTCATATCTGTAATTTTGTAGGATGCTGGATGATGTGCTTAATTTTGGAAAGGGAGGTGGCTTATTTTGTGCTAGCTGCATTTGGGTTGTTCTGGGCATGCTCAGGGACTTTGTTTTTTCCTGTGGCTTTTGGTGTGTGAAATGTTTTTGCCTTTTGTTTTGTTTTGTTTTTGGGGGGATATTTTTGACTGAAATATTTCTGATGTTGTCAAAGTTTGTAGGTTGTTAGTTTCACTTTGATTTAAATGTCTGTGCTGCATTATTTTTCAAAATCCTCAAGCTGTTGTGACTACAAAATGTTTAAATCCATAAGAGAATGTCCGTTTGTGGGTGCAGTCCTTTTAACTCCTGTTAATTTCCTCTGCGAAATGGTCCGACCTCAAAACCATATTCTGTTAGTGTCTCAAATTAACATACATGTTTTTTTTGGTTTCCTTGCTCTTTTTTCAAGTCCTGTTTTGTTGACCAATAAAATGTGTAGCAAATGTTTATGTTTTATGTATTTTGTTAATAATTTGTTTTGCAGATGCATGCTCAATCCAAGTAATGCATTTTACACTCTTCACCCCCTAAACAATTTTCATGCAACAGATTTCCCAGCTGCAGCTTAACTAGGCTGATTGGCATGGCAAAGAAAAAAAGGGTGTGATTTGTCTAAAAGCTTCTTTCCTGGTGCCTTCATGGTAGCATATGCATGAATTGTACGTATGCTGCCATAGATAGGCACCAGGAAAGGAAAATTACAGAGAGGTAAGTATTCAATTCTCCATTTTAGCGTAGTGGTTCTCAGCCTCAGTCCTCAAGTACCCCCAACAGGACATGTTTTGGGAATTTATCTTAGCTAAATAGCTGTCCAAAATACCAAGCCATTAACTCTGATTTAAAGCACCTGTGCAAGATGAAGGAAAACCTGCAAACAAGCGGTGGCCAGAACACAGGAATGACATCATGCCCCTACAGGAAGTTGCTTGTACTGCGGTAGGTTCTTGTTTCCACCAGAGAGAAGTTGGGTAGATGCCACACTCCCAATTCTGGAGGCATAATAATGGTCTAGCTTCACTCTGGCATGTCATGAAAAAAGGTGGTTTCTCATGTGCCTTGTATAATGCCCAAGAAATATCAATAGGAAAATACAAGTGGGTCATGGCACATCTACAGTCCAAATTTGGCACTTAAGATGGTCACGCACTATGCAATCTGATTGGCCAATCTCTGTACAACTCGATAATTGGGAAAAATAGGTAATAGGAAGACGCACTTGAACAATTAATTCAAAATATAGGAAATCAATCAGGCTCTTGCACTAAATCTAATTTATTTAAGATATAACTGATTGCAGTGTATGGTCACCTTTAAAGATCAAGATCTGAAAATATTAATCTATTGGGTTTAGAAACTCTTCTCTGTTCTTTGTAATGTTTTGAAAGATTTGGGTAAAAAAAATAAAAAAAAACACATTTCAAAGATATATTAGAAGTGAAAGGAATGAGATCAAAAGGGTTAATTAACTGAGAACACCTACTAATTGCCTAACAAGACACATCCAATGAGATGAAATTAACCAATTGGATTGGGCGTGCGCTATTATCAATGAGAAAACCACAGTTACCCTAGTGCCAGTTGCAGTTTACATATGCGGGTATTTATTATGGTTATTTGCACTTCAATGTGCGCCGGTTCGCACGTTCGGTTAATGACTTTTCCAGTTCACCAATTAATGTATGAACTGGCACAGTGCCTTCTTCTTAGTAAATCACCCCCACAATGTCCCCACAATTTTGCACAAATATCATTCGAAAGACTCTACAGTATTAAAATTTTGGGCTATTGAAAAATGTAAGACCCATTGGAGAGGGAGCAATAGGGTCAACCAATTCAGTAAAAGTGAGTCTAAATGGATCTATGAGTTAAATTTGTTCCATCCCCAAGGAATGAATATCGACTTTGACCTCAATTATTTACTTTCCAACTATTGATTTTTTATTTAATATTTACTTCAGGTATTTTTAAAGCTGGATGGCACTGTTTGTTGGTTAAATTGGGTGTTGATATTTAATTTCCCCACTAGTTGTCATTAGTCCCTACACAGTTTTTTTCTGGTGTTTTTTTTATTAAATTCAGGTATTTTTAATGCTAGATGGCGCTGTTTTTACCTCTTTCAATGGTTAGGCCTAAATTGGGTGTAGTGAGACAATTTCCCCACAAGATTTCATTAGCTTTTACACAACAACATTTATTTATTTGTTTTATGTTTTTAATTACATTGCATTGTTTATTTTTTATAGACTTTCCTTTTTCTGGATTTTTATTTTAGTGACATTTTGTGATTATAAATGTCTTATAATGAATTGCGGATCACCCTAATATTTTGCCCCATTTTTTAAACTAATCTATGAGATGTAATGTTCATCTTCCAACACTGGGGGCTGTTTTTTGTAATTCCACCAGTGGCTATGAGGACGCGTGATTCCTGGGATACTATTTATTATTATTATTATTATTTCAGGTACTTATATAGGGTCCAGACGAAGCTACGTGATTCACTTTGTTAAATGCATTGATGTCATCAGCGTCACGTGACGCCTTTCCTCTCCATCATGTCCCAGAAGTGAGCCTACGGCGAGTTATGGAGGCTGGATAGCTGCTACACAGCATGAAGAGTGTGGAATACTGGAGGAGACATATGCGCTGTTTAGCGCTCATACCAAGGGACAGCTGTAAACACTTTATTACTATTTATCAGTCCAACCCCTCCCTCTCCCCTCTTTTTCCATCTATACTTTGTAGTCTCGAGCCCCCCAGGGACCTCTGCACAGATGTTTAATACCATATTTTTTACATTATTTATAAAAAAAATTCAAACAACGTAATAGTTGTGGGATGGACTTCAGCACATAGATATCTGAATTCTGGACGATCGTTCATATGTTTTATTTGTTGTGTTTTTTTGTTTTTGTCCTGTGCTTTGCGTTGCCATATCCGGTGACTATTTGATGCAGTGGCCTCCGCATATATGTCATGTTCATGTGTCTTAAATATTACCTCCCATTGGGGAGTTCATAGAATTTTTTATTAAACAATAAATTTAATCTTTTTTCAACTTATCCCTACATTGTATGCTGTGTCACTCATTTGGTCCTCTGGTTCCTTACTTTCTTGGTAGGGACAAAACTCCTTCTTTTTTTATATATATGCAGTTTTTTGACTAGAGTGACGGTACCTATACTAGGTAAACAATGTTTGAGGATATTACTGTGTGTCATCACACATAAATTTGGGCCCTTTTATGTCTTCTTTTTGGTTTGTACTTATATAGCACTGTCAATTTACACAGCACTTTACATATATATTGTATAATTTACATCAGTCCCTACCCTCAAGGAGCTTACAATCTAAGTTCGCTACCTCACATTCATACATACACATACTGGGGCCAATTTAGACAGGATCCAATTACCTCCCAGCATGTCTTTGTAGTGTGGGAGGAAACTGGAGTACCTGTAGGAAACCCACGCAGGCACGGGGACAACATGCAATCTCCAGGCAGGTGGTGTTGTGGTTGGAATTCGAACCAGCGAACCTTTTTACTGCTTTGCAAATGTGTACTATTTATAAGTTTCCATAGTAACCTATGGGCTTTATAAGCCCGACGTCTGTCACCTGTCTCCTATCCTTGAAAAAGTCACGTGACCAGTGCCGTAACATGTAGGAGGAGCCGGTGACATCACTTCTGTTCATGGCAGAGAAAGGAAGTAGGTATTGTAATGATATTGCTTGCTTTTTTTTTTTTTTTTTCTTTTTTTTTTTTTGCCACTTCAGATAACCTTTTCGGGGGCCTTAAATCAACTTTTCAGTTCATTTTCGTTTGAACAAAAACCACCCAAGTCTCATCATTGTGGCCTTTTGCTATATCAAAGAAGGAGGAAAGACAAAGATAATATAGACATAATATCAAAAAAATGCTAATTCATACCTCTCCCGTTTATATATTTGGGCATATCCCTATTTCTAAATTTTTTTTCTCCCCTTTCTTTTACTTCTATTTCCACCCCCCCCATCCCTCCCCCTCCCCCTCCCCTCCCCAGGTCCTCCTCATCCCTCCTCTCCAAGGTCTAATTTTCTTCTGTTCTCCTCCTTTAGACTAAGGCTTTATATTCTTTGGCATAGCTCCATGTTTTTTTGAATTTTTTCCAGCGATCCCACCTACCCCTATTCA
The DNA here is from genome assembly GCF_042186555.1 of Aquarana catesbeiana. Taxonomy (NCBI): domain Eukaryota; kingdom Metazoa; phylum Chordata; class Amphibia; order Anura; family Ranidae; genus Aquarana; species Aquarana catesbeiana. The sequence goes on along the minus strand of NC_133326.1, from coordinate 742,457,248 downwards.
CACTTCCTATTTCCTTGAGCATGTACCCTAGCGTCTCCATATTACAAGTCTCCTCTACAGCATCAAACCACTCCCATATCTCTGGGGGCTCTCTCCTCCGCCAATTCCTCGGTATCGTTCTTTTAGCCGCATTCAGTAGCTGCGGTACCAGTGACTGTTTATAGTTTTTTAGATCACCTACCCCCCCATGGAACAGGACCACCCAGGGATCTTCTTCAACCTCTATTCCCGTGATCTCTTTAATTAAACCTAGTATTTTACTCCAAAATTTTTTAATTTTGGTACAGTTCCACCAAAGGTGTCCCATTGTACCCACTTCTTGGCATCCTCTCCAACAACTGGCTGGCCCTTTCTGGTATCTGCTAGTTATCTCCGGGGTAAGGTAACTTCTACTGATGCATTTGTAGTTCATTTCTGCCGTTTGGGTATCTATTGCCGAAGAAGCAATCATTTTCAAAATTCTTTTAATTGTGGCTGAATCTTTCTTAGTGCCTAAATCTCTCTCCCATTTCACCATGAATGGCGGTATCTCCAATCTTTCTGAGGTCATCAAAATCTTGTATATTTGAGATATTGTATTCTTTGGAATTCCCCTATCACACAGTCTCTCAAAGTCTGTCAATTGTTCCCCCGACCTAATCGGATGTGGTAACGTCTTGATGAAGTGACTTAATTGGAGATATCGCCATCTCTCTAATCCCCGTGGTTCCCTTCCGTTCATAAGTTGTTGGAGTGATATAATTTTTCCTTTCATAATTTCTCTTAATTGTGATTTCCCCCAAAGTGCTTCTTTTCCTTTAATATTCTCCATACCTGGAGCAAAAAAATTGTTATCTATTAGTGTGATCAGTGGTGAGTTGTATTCCCCATTTACTTTCTTATATACCCCATCCCATATTCTAAAAACATTTCGTGTTATGACATGCGTGTTTTTGTCTAATAATCTGAAGTGTGGGGGATTCCAAATTATAGTGCCTAATTGTGCATTGCTAAGGTTCTCCTCTATATTCACCCATTTTTTTGAATTTTTCTTCTTTGCCCATTCAGCCACCCTTGATAGTACTACCGCTTTGTAATAAATCTGCACGTCGGGGACTGTCAAGCCACCATCTATTTTCTTTTGTTTCAGTGTCTGGAAGGAAACTCTAGGTCTTTTGTTTTCCCAAATGAATGTCATAATTATTTTCCTTAACTTCCTCAAATAATACTGGGGGAGTGGGACTGGTAACATCTGGAAATAATACGTAATTTTAGGTAGTAACACCATTTTAACGACATTAATACGCCCAATCCATGAGAGGGCCTTACCGGAGAGTCTCTTACAGTCTACTCTGACCGCATCAAGTAGGGGCATATAATTGATAGTAAATATCTTTTGGATTGAGTTAGTTAGCTTAATACCCAGGTACTTTAGTTCCTTAGTCCACTTAAAACCAAATTCTTGTTTCAAAATCACTTCCTCTGTCTTACTTATATTGATATTTAAAATTTCTGATTTATTCATATTTATTTGAAAGTTAGACACCTCACCGTACTTCCTCACTACTTTAACTAGATTGGGCATGGTGGTGATCGGGTCCGTTACATAGAACAGCACGTCGTCTGCAAATGCTGCAACTTTGTGCTCCTCCTCCCCCACTTTAACACCCCTAATGTTAGGATCTCTTCGTATTGTTGCCAAGAGGTGTTCCATAGCTAAAACAAAAAGCAGCGGAGACAGGGGGCACCCCTGTCTCGTGCCGTTTTCCATCTCAAATGGTTGAGATGTTGACCCATTAATTTTTACTACCGCCGTTGGATGGTGGTATAGAGTTTTAATCCTCCGGATCATTTTGGGCCCCAATCCCATAGTCTCCAAGGTCTGAATCATGAACCCCCAGTCTACTCTGTCGAATGCCTTTTCGGCATCGATTGACAGAAGTAGTCCTGGGGGTCCACTCTCCTTCATTTTCCCCAACAGAAGAAGAGTCCTGATCCCATTGTCCCTCCCCTCCCTATTAGGGACAAAACCCACTTGGTCTGGGTTCACTAATTTATTCATAAATTCCTTTAATCTCTCTGCCAAAACTTTTGCATATAGCTTTGTGTCATTGTTCAGCAGGGAGATTGGGCGGTAACTCGAGCATAGTGATTTCTCTTTACCCTCTTTCAATATAACTGTTATAGATGCTTTTAATGCCTCTCTACTCATTTCAAAACCGTCACCGAGACCGTTCATGTAACAACAGAGCCTAGGTACTAATATTTCTTTGAATGTTTTATAATATGCTATTGTTAGGCCATGCGGGCCAGGACTTTTCCCGGATGCCGTTGCTGCTAAAGCTTTCCTTATTTCTTCTTCTGAAATTGGTCTTTCTAGTATTACTTTTCCTTCTTCCGAAATCTTAGGGAGCGCTGCCTCTTTTAAAAAGTTGTTATATCTTGATCTCCTGTTTTTTAAAGAAGTGTCTTGTTTGGGGACTGAATATAGGTCTTTGTAGTAATTTTTAAAGATCTCTGCTATATTTCTAGTTGAGTATTCCATATGCCCCTCTTTGGTCTGAATTCTTTCTATGAAATTCCTGGTTTTTTTCTTTTGTACCATTTTAGCTAGCTGTTTACTAGGTTTATTACCCCATCTAAATCTCTCCCAAGCTATTTTATTATATGACATTCTTGACTCCTGCTCCATCGCGGTTTTCAGTTCCGATCTTTTAATAATCATCTGCTGGTGTCTCTCCTGGGGTAAGTGGCCCGTTTGTTTTTTATGTTTTTGTTCTAGCCCCGTAAGGTCAGCCCTTAATTTTTGGATTTTAGACCGTCTATCCTTTTTCTTCCTCGCCCCCATTTCAATCAGGGCCCCCCTAATGTAGGCTTTATGTGCTTCCCATAATGAAGCTCCCGAGACTTCCCCTGTGTCGTTTACCTCAAAATAGTTCTCTATTTCCTTTCTGATTCTACTAACACCCTCCTCCTCCTTTATCAACTCCTCATTTAACCTCCACTGCCCCCTGTCATGCTGGTTTCTACCCGTTGTCACTACTATGGTCATGGGTGCGTGGTCTGAGTAGGTTATATTTCCAATCCTGGTCTCCACTACCCTATCAATCGCCCGATGCTCGATCAATCCCCAGTCAATCCGGGAGTATGAACCGTGCACAGGGGAGTAAAACGTGTAATCTCTTTTGGTTGGATGTTGGACCCTCCAAATATCCACCAATTGGTAAGTGGAGAGTTTTTGCTTTAACTCTTTCAAATAGGCACAGTTCCCCCCCTGTGTTCGGGCCGTACTATCTAGATCTGGGTTGAGACAAAAATTAAAATCCCCCATTACTATCAGGTGTCCTCTCGTAAACTCCATTATTTTCCTTAGAATATTTGTCAAATACTTCATCTGGTTCTTATTTGGGGCATAGATGCTGACCAATGTATATTCCACTTCATTTAGTCTACCTCTGAGGCCCAGGTATCTACCTTCTGGGTCTATTAATCTTTCCTCCAGCGCAAACCTTATTTTCTTTGCAAAACCAATGGCTACTCCCCGTGCCCTGTTAGTGATGGCATCTCCTTGGTACCAGACTGGGTATTCGTTTGAGAATAATCTAAGTCTTGATTGCAATGAAATATGTGTCTCCTGTAGGAACACCACGTCTGGCCCCAATGATTCTAATTCTTTGAAGATATCCAACCTTTTCTTGGGGGTGTTCAAGCCTTTGACATTATATGTTGTAAATTTTATTGTGGCTATGATCCTTTTTCCCTTCCACTTAATTCTCCCTTTACCTTAGACCTTGGAGAGTTTTCTTTTTTCCTTGAATTTGGAATCGTACAGGACTTTTTCCCTCTGCTCCCCCTCCCTCTCCCACCTCCCAGCCCCCCCTCTCCAACCCTCCAGATCCCCCCCCTCCCCCCCCCATGGTCCCTTCGGGACCCTTAGACCAGTGCGGGTCACTTATATTGTGTCCCACCATTGGTCTCCTTCTCTAAAGGTGGAGCTCTAGGCGTGTCAGCCCTCCGGTCAGTATTTTCTTAGAGACCGGGTACACCAGGCCTCTACTTACGGGTCCCCCTCCCTAATATTATGGGTTTGATTTTGGACCTAGCTCGCTTCCTCCCTCCTCGGACCTCCCCCCCCCCGTCTCCACCACCCTCTCCCCTAACCCACACTCATTTCTATCCAGCGTTCCACAGACCAGTCCAGTCTCGGGGGTACTTGCATATCTAGTTTCTCACAAAACTCTTCTAGTTCCCCCGGGAATCTTAATCTTGCAGATCTCCCCTCTTTACTGCCTAACAGGCAGGCTGGGAATCCCCATGTATATTTTATATTTTGATTTTTCATTTGCTCTAATAGGGGTTTCAGATGTCGCCTTCTCGCTAATGTGCTATTGGCCAGGTCCGCAAATACTTGGATTCTTGCTTCTTCATATAGCAGTGGGGTGTGCCCCTTCAGTTTAGTCCATATGTTTTCCTTGTCCTCGTAGAATCTAAACCTTACGATAATATCGCGGCTTCTTTCTGCCCGTCTAGTGTCTAGTCTGCCCACTCTATGAACCCGCTCGATTTTTGGAAAAGCTTCTCCTTCCAGCCCTAGGAGCGGATTAAAAATAGCTACCACCATCTTCCTCAGATCTTCCCCCCTGTTTTCTGAGACCCCTCGGAGTCTCAAATTTTGTCTACGGTCTCTATTTTCTTGATCTTCCATCCTGTAGCATATTTTTATCTGATTTTGTTGGGATGTTTTAAGTTGTTCTTTTAATTCAGAGATCTCCCGTTCCTGTTTATCTAGCTTGTCCTCAGCGCCTTTTACTCTGATCAGGAGGTTGCCTAGATCCGACCTCAGCATATTGATCTCCGCTTTAATCTCGGCTTTTATTGAGGTCTCCAGAGTTTTGAACATTTCTGCCATTTCGTTTTTTGAGGGTAGGTGTGGGTCCTGCCTATGTTCGTCTAGCCTTAATGCTTCCAAGGTGTTATCTACTAATAGGTCCTCCCTTGAGTGGTCAGGGGTCTGCTCTTCCCTCGCATTGGATCCCTTCTTCTTTTTATCTGCCATACTTGATTTTTGTGTCTCCTGATGGGCGCCCCCTGGGCTTCCTCCTTTGGCCAAGTATTGCTTTATTGAGCTTCCAGTTGCATTCCCTGGTTGGTTATCTTTTGGGGTTTTTGGAAGGCCCCCTTTCCCGGTTTTGGATGTGTTCCGGCTCATACTGCCTTCCGGTAGCCCCTTGACTATTAAGCAATATACCGAATACTGTCCAACGGGGGGAATTAAGTTCACTGTCTATTTATCCGGGGTTTTAAATGCGTAGTTGGGGCTAAGATGATATGATGGGTAAGTCTGGGGTGGTACGCTGGATGTGTTGCGTTCAACCTCTCGGACCCACCATGTCTAAAGACTGTCTCTCTATCTGCTTTCAAGTGTGCACACAGGCCGGGTCTTCTGCTGCGTGATGTTCACTAAAAAAATTTTCTGGGGGGACTGCCCACCTACCTCTCGAGTTCTACCAGCCCTGCTTTGCCTATGTTCAAGTGTGTCGCAAGGTCGCTTAAGGTAGACACTATTTTTGACTATGCGCCAACCTTCTCTCCCTTATAGGGTGCAGGTATCACAGGCATAACAGTCTATGCAATTAATAAGGGCATTTGTCTATGCACTTTACTCTTCAATCAGTTGTAATACCCCATAGCACCCTGCCGTATACCATGCGACCAATACAGTGAGAAGTTTGATTTTAAGGCGTTTTCAAGGGGTTCAGAAAATATGAAAGAGGAGTCAATAGCCTCATCAACCCTCCACCGTCACATCAGCTTTGCATGCATGACCAATACTACCGTAGATCGACAGTTCTGCAGGGTCTCTCACATCCTCATTCCTGGGCATGTCCTTCTTAGCATATTTCCAATATACTCTTACCTTGTCAGCTGGTTGGTTTAGTGTGTTTCTTACCCCCTCTTTGAACCCCTGTCGTCCTCCTCCGATCAGATGCAGTCTGGGGTTCGATTCCCGTTGTGGATCAAGGCTTTGTGGCTCTCACCTCGCGCCGCTCACAGCGGCGTCTCGTATTTCGCTCTGTCTCTCGTGCTGGCAGCTCAGTGTGGGTGGGTGGGGGGGGAGCATCCGGAGGTGGGAGCCCCGAGCGGACGTCCGGGTCCGTCACAGCGTTCGATCTCCTCCACTCGCCGCGCACAACCCCCAGGCTTCTCAGATACTCATCTCCCTAACAGCCGCTTAGTTGTCGCGGCGGAGGCCGCCCTCTCTCATCCTTCGGTCCGTCTCCTCTGCCTGTGCCTTCCCGGAGGTATAATAGGAGAGCCCGCAAGGGCGCCTGCAGGCTGACACACCTCTCGCTCCTCCCTTCCCGTCTGACGTCTCACGTCATCCTGCTTGGAGCCGATATTGCTTGCTTTTAACCTAGATGTAAGGTATTATGTTTTAATAATTCCATTTCTTCTGTGAAATGACTACACTATGGAGTTTTTACTTGTCTTGTATGGCCTGTGAATGGAGGAGAGAAGGAGATCTAATACAGCATAGCGGATTTTTATCCCCAATTACTGAGCCATATACCACATCCCTGGGTTCATGCTATAAGGAGAGGAGAATGTTATTTTCCATAAAGGATCCATATAATAAAGCCTAATAAAGTCAGACCTGCTGTGGATTTCGAAGCAGGAGAGGAGAGGAGAGGAGAGTGGAATGTGAACTACCATAAAGGATCTGTATACCAAAGCACCACTAGACCTGTTGGGGTCTTTGTTTAACTTGACGACCAGCCGCTGTCATTATACTGCAGCAGGTCAGCTCATTTCTGCAAATCGCCGTAGGTGTACGTCAGCTCCTTTACCCAATGCCATACCACCGAATGTCATATGACGTCCTGGGATTTCAGTGGTGATCTCTGAATGATCAGTGCAGCTGCAGGCATTATCCAGATATCATTTCTTTTAGCGGGTAATTTCCTACACCCTAAGAATGATCATAGTGGCAGTTCAGCTGCTTTATCGTTCTTAACGGCAATGGGTGGGGACGCCCCCCTCCCGCCACCCTCTGGTGCTTCTCCGGGCTCTCCCATGCGATCAGGGACCTGGAGAAGGAATCCACTGGCACCAGAACGAAGTCATAGAGAAAACTGAGGGACAGATGGCCCCCGGCAATCTCTTTGGAGGCCCGGGTGCGATGTTATGATGTCACGTCTGGGCCACCGAAAGTAAACAAAGCCGAGATCTTGGCTAGAAAGCATCAGATCGTTCATTTTTTTTATCTGATGCTTTCCAGCCTGGAGAGATGTGGAGAGATGTGGGCTCTATAAAGAGGACCGATCACGCACTATTCCCATTACAAGGGATGTTTACATGTTTACACGTGATCTGCCAGTGCACGTTGGTCTGCGAATGCACGTGATCTGTGAGTGCATGTGGTCTGGGAGTGCACGTGGTCTTCGAGGGCACGTAGGCTGCGAGTGCACGTAGACTGCAAGTGCACATGGTCTGTGAGTGCATGTAATCTGTGGGTGCATGAGGGTGGCTAGTGCACATGGGTGGCAGTTGCACGTGGGTCTGCGAGTGCACGCGGGTCTGTGACTGCACGTGGGCGGCAAGTACCTGTGTATTGTCTTGTTGAGTACCTGTGTATTGTCTTGTAGAGTACCTGTGTATTGTCTTGTAGAGTACCTGTGTTTTGTTGAGTATTAGTGTCAGGAAGCTAGTTGTTAGGTAGTTTGGACAGGGTATAATCCCCAATCCTCATTAAATTAGTAGGTACGATGCCCGGTGGGTGTGGAAATGCGACTCGGTGTACATCTTGCGGCATGTATGTGTTCCTTAATCATCCGATCGAGGACAAATACTGCTGTGCAAAATGTAAGCACATTGTTTCCCCTCGAAGCCCAGGTTCTGAATCTGGGGAAGCAACTGTCAGCACTGAGAAGTCCCTCCATACTAAAGGAGAGCCAGGAACGTATACGGCAGGTGCCAGCAGGGGCCAGCACAGAGGCGGATGGAGACTAAGGATGAGCCGAACATCCCCCGGTTCGGTTCGCACTAGAACTTGCGAACAGACCAAAACTTCGCAAGAACTTTATAAACCCATTGAAGTCTATGGGACTCGAATGTTCGAATTTAAAAGTGCTCATTTTAAAGGCTAATATGCATGGTATTGTCCTAAAAAGTGTTCGGGGACCCGGGTCCTGCCCCAGGGGACATGGATCAATGCAAAAAAAAGTTTTAAAAAAGTCAGTTTTTTCGGAAGCAGTGATTTTAATAATGCTTAAAGTCAAACAATAAAAGTGTAATATTCCTTTAAATTTTGTACCGGGGGGGTGTCTATAGTATGCCTGTAAAGGGGCACATGTTTCCCATGCTTAGAACAGTCTGACAGCAAAATGAAATTTCAAATGAAAAAAAGTCATTTAAAACTACTCACGGCTATACACATAAAAGTTCATTGATAAAAATGGCATGGGAATTCCCCACAGGGGAACCCCGAACCAAATTAAAAAAAAAATGACGTAGGGGTCCCCCTCAAAATTCATACCAGACCCTTCAGGTCTGGTATGGATTTTAAGGGGAACCCCACGCCAAAAACTTTAAAAAAAAATTGCCGTGGGGTCCCCCCAAAAATCCATACCAGACCCTTATCCGAGCACGCAACCTGGCAGGCTGCAGGAAAAGAGGGGGGATGAGAGAGTGCCCCCCATCCTGAACCGTACCAGGCCACATGCCCTCCACATTGGGAGGGTGCTTTGAGGTCCCCCCTAAAGCACCTTGTCCCCATGTTGATGAGGACAAGGACCTCATCCCCACAACCCTGGCCGGTGGTTGTTGGGGTCTGTGGGCGGGGGGCTTATCGGAATCTGGAAGCCCCCTTTACCAAGGGGACCCCCAGATCCTGGCCCTTCCCCCTGTGGGAAATGGTAAGGGGGTACAAAAGTACCCCTTCCAATTTCACAAGAAAACTGTCAAAAATGTTAAAAATGACAAGAGACAGTTTTTGACAATTCCTTTATTTCTTCTATCTTCTTTCTTCTAACTTCTTTCTTCCTTCATGCTTCGGTTTCTTCCTCCATCTTCTTCCTCTTCTGGTTCTTCTGGTTGTTCTGGTGTTCTCGTCCAGCATCTTCCTCCGCGGTGCCTCCTTGTCTTCATCTCCTTTTCTTCATCTTCTTCTCGGGCCGCTACGCATCCACGATTGGATGGAAGGCTCCCGCTGTGTGACGCTTCTCCTCTTCTGACAGTTCTTATATAACGGAGGACAGGGCCACCTGGTGACCCCGCCCCCTCTGACGCACGGGGACTTCCCTGTGGCATTCCCTGTGATGTCAGAGGGGGGCCGGGTTACCCGTTATGTAACGAGTGACCCCCTCTGACATCACAGGAAATGCCACAGGGAAGTCCCCATGCGTCAGAGGGGGGTGGGGTCACCAGGTGGCCCCTCCCTCCGTTATATAAGAACCGTCAGAAGAGGAGAAGCGTCACACAGCGGGAGCCTACCATCCAATCATGGATGCGTAGCGGCCCGAGAAGAAGATGAAGAAAAGAAGATGAAGACAAGGAGGCGCCGCGGAGAAAGATGGTGGACGAGAACACCAGAAGAACCAGAACAACCAGAAGAACCAGAAAAGGAAGAAGATGGAGGAAGAAACCGAAGCATGAAGGAAGAAAGAAGAAAGAAGATAGAAGAAATAAAGGAATTGTCAAAAACTGTCTCTTGTCATTTTTAACATTTTTGACAGTTTTCTTGTGAAATGGTAGGGGTAAAGTACCCCCTTACCATTTCACACAGAGGGGAGGGCTGGGATCTGGGGGTTCCCTTGTTAAAGGGGGCTTCCAGATTCTGATAAGCCCCCCGCCCGCAGACCCCCACAACCGCCAGCCAGGGTTGTGGGGATGAGGCCCTTGTCCTCATCAACATGGGGACAAGGTGCTTTAGGGGGGACCCCAAAGCACCCTCCCAATGTTGAGGACATGTGGCCTGGTACGGTTCAGGAGGGGGGGCGCACTCTCGCCCCCCCTCTTTTCCTGCGGCCTGCCAGGTTGCGTGCTCGGATAAGGGTCTGGTACAGATTTTTGGGGGGGACCCCACGCCAATTTTTTTTTAAATTTTGGAGTGGGGTTCCCCTTAAAATCTGTACCAGACCTAAAGAGTCTGGTATGAATTTTGAGGGGGACCCCTATCTCTTTTTTTTTAATTTTGGCACGGGGTTCCCCTTAATATCCATACCAGACCTGAAGGGCCTGGTATTGAATTTAGGGGGACCCCCACGTCATTTTTTTTTATTTTGGTTCGGGGTTCCCCTGTGGGGAATTCCCATGCCGTTTTTATTAATGAACTTTTATGTGTATTGTGGGGACAGGCAATTCATTAATAGCCACGAGTAGTTTTAAATTACTTTTTTCCTTTGAAATGTCATTTTGCTTTTAGACTGTTCTAAACACGGGAAACATGCACCCCTTTACAGGCATACTATAGACACCCCCAAGGTACAAAATTTAAAGGAATATTACACTTTTATTTTTTCACTTTAAGCATTATTAAAATCACTGCTCCCGCTGTTTTTAAAACTTTTTTTGCATTGATCCATGTCCCCTGGGGCAGGACCCGGGTCCCCAAACACTTTTTATGACAATACCATGCATATAAGCCTTTAAAATTAGCACTTTTGATTTCTCCCATAGACTTTTAAAGGGTGTTCAGCGGCTTTCGAATTTGCCGCAAACACCCCAAATTGTTCACTGTTCGGCGAACTGCCGAACAGCCGATGTTCGAACTCGAAGCTCATCCCTAGTGGAGACAAAGAGGTGCAGGCACTAGGTAAGAATAGACGGGTGGCAGTCAGGAAAGGTAGAGGGGGAAGTGCCAGGGAGGCCGATCCAGGGCTGGAGCATCCCAATAAGTATGCTCCATTGAGTGAGATTGGTGAAACCAGTCAGGGACCAGCACTGCTGGAGCTGGGGGACTCTCCTAGCTGCCGGGGGAAGAACTCCTCCAGTGAGAGGGGGGGAAGCGAAGGGAAAGAATAGACAGTTTCTGGTGGTAGGGGACTCAATTCTTAGAAGGACAGAAAGGGCAATCTGTGACAAAGACCTGAAGCGTCAAACTGTATGTTGTCTACCGGGCGCTCGGGTTCGGCACATCACAGATCTGGTGGACATATTACTGGTAGGTGAAGAGGTGAAGATAAATTAGGTATGGAGGCAATGCCCTTAGTTTGTAATAACGTACATTTGATTAGTCAGTCTTTAGGTAAAAACAAAGTTAAACCACAGCAAGGGGTGATTTTAACCACTTCAGCCTCTGAAGAATTTACCCCCTTCCTGACCAGAGCACTTTTTGCGATTCGGCACTGTGACGCTTTAACTGACAATTGCGCGGTCGTGCAACGTGGCTCCCAAACAAAATAGACGTCCTTTTTTTCCCACAAATAGACCTATCTTTAAGTGGTATTTGATCACCTCTGCGTTTTTTATTTTTTGCGCTATAAACGAAAAAAGAGCGACAATTTTGAAAAAAATGCATTTTTTATATATTTTTGGGGGATATTTATTATAGCAAAAAGTAAAAAATAAACATTTTTTTTCCTCAGTTTAGGCCGATATGTATTCTTCTATATATTTTTGGTTTAAAAAATCACAATAAGCGATTATTGATCGGTTTGCACAAAAGTTATAGTGTTTACAAAATAGGGGATAGTTTTATGGCATTTTTATTAATATATTTTTTTTTAAATGGTGACGATCTGCGATTTTTATCGTGACTGTGACATTATGGCGGACACATAAGACATTTTTTGACACATTTTTGGGGCCATTGTCATTTATACAGCAATCAGTGCTATACAAATGCACTGATTCCTGTGTAAATTACACTGGCAGTGAAGGGGTTAATCAGTAGGTGGCAGTGTAGGGGTTAAGTGTGTCCTGGGGAATGTTTCTAACTGTGGGGGGCATGGCTGTGTGTGACACATCACTGATCTCTGCTCCCAGGGAGCAGAGATCAGTGACACTGTCACTAGGCAGAACGGGGAGATGCTTGTTTACATTCTTCCTCCCCGTTCTTCCTCCCCATGAGGTGATCGTGTGTATCCCTGCTGTGATCGAGTCCGCGGGACCCGCGACCCGACTCACGGGGGTTGCCGCAGGCGTGCGCGTGACTGCTGGTCGCCTCTTAAAGGGCAACATAAAGGTATGTGCTTCTGCCTGTATGAGCTCTTCTGCCAACGTATATTGTCGTGAGGCGGTTGGCAAGTGGTTAAAAAAGGCAGCCACCCTCAGTATGTGTCCAGCAACTCTTCAAAACATATAAAAGAAACAAGGGGGGTCTCTCTAAGTGTAGTATTAAAACAGTAACATTTATTGCACAAGATTAAAAACACTTACAAGATATACGTAAGTGGGAGTCATGCTAATAAAAAGTATGTAGTCCTGGCAGTTCTACTGCATCCCGCTTGCTCCTTGCACAATCCGGGTAGCTGGGAAAAGTTCTGGTGTGATGTTGTGCTGAATAGCTGTACATTCAGGAAAACCAGGAAGTAGTCAGCTCAAGTGGTGCCTGTTGAAGTTTTAGGATGGCGGGTGCCAGGCCCCACCCTTCCTTTTTCACCCCTCCCACCTGGTGAAAATGGGGGTGGTTTCAGCACAATAGTGGGCGTGGCTCTAAGGTGGTGTGGTTAGTGTCTGAGATGAACGAGGGATGGAGGGAGAGGGAGAGAGGGATGGAGGGACAGCAGGCCCAGATCCTACACAATAGAAATATGTGTATTCTAGAAAGTTTTACAATAAGCAAATAAAGATACTCCAAAAACCTGGTGTTAGCGCTTCAGTCATCCTGGCACCATGATTGAAGCGCATTATTTCTATTATTACATTGAAATATCAAATGAAATCATTCAACTCACCATAATGCAGAATCAGTGGGAGCCCTGAGCGTGTCACTAGCCACGTCGCCTGCCACCAGATGCCATCAGGTGCCCCCAGCAGAGTCCCTCCTTACATGCAGCCTGTGTCACATAAAATGCAGCCTGTGTCCCACCAAATTGCAGCAGCATGTATCACCACCAAATTGCAGCAGCATGTGTCACCACCAAATTGCAACAGCATGTATCACCACCAAATTGCAGCAGCATGTGTAACCACCAAATTGCAGCATCACGTGTCACCACCAAATTGCAGCAGCATGTGTCACCACCAAATTGCAGCAGCATGTGTCACCAACAAATTGCAGCAGCATGTGTCACCACCAATTGCAGCAGCATGTGTCACCAAATTGCAGCAGCATGTGTCACCACCAAATTACAGCAGCGTGTGTCACCAAATTTCAGCAGCGTGTGTCACCAAATTGCAGCATGTGTCACCAAATTGCAGCAGCATGTGTCACCACCAAATTGCAGCAGCATGTGTCACCACCAATTGCAGCAGCATGTGTCACCACCAAATTGCAGCAGCATGTGTCACCACCAAATTGCAGCAGCATGTGTCACCACCAAATTGCAGCAGCATGTGTCACCAAATTGCAGCAGCATGTGTCACCAAATTGCAGCATGTGTCACCAAATTGAAGCAGCGGAGTCCCTCCTTACATCAGGTGCCCCCAGCGGAGTCCCATGCAGCCTGTGTCACATAAAATGCAGCCTGTGTCCCACCAAATTGCAGCAGCATGTGTCACCACCAAATTACATAGTTACATAGTTACATAGTAGGTGAGGTTGAAAAAAGACACAAGTCCATCAAGTCCAACCTATGTGTGTGATTATGTGTCAGTATTACATTACATATCCCTGTATGTTGCGGTCATTCAGGTGATTATCTAATAGTTTCTTGAAGCTATCAATGCTCCCCGCTGAGACCACCGCCTGTGGAAGGGAATTCCACATCCTTGCCGCTCTTACAGTAAAGAACCCTCTACGTAGTTTAAGGTTAAACCTCTTTTCTTCTAATTGTAATGAGTGGCCACGAGTCTTATTAAACTCTCTTCTGCGAAAAAGTTTTATCCCTATTGTGGGGTCACCAGTACAGTATTTGTAAATTGAAATCATATCCCCTCTCAAGCGTCTCTTCTCCAGAGAGAATAAGTTCAGTGCTTGCAACCTTTCCTCATAACTAAGATCCTCCAGACCCTTTATTAGCTTTGTTGCCCTTCTTTGTACTCGCTCCATTTCCAGTACATCCTTCCTGAGGACTGGTGCCCAGAACTGGACAGCATACTCCAGGTGCGGCCGGACCAGAGTCTTGTAGAGCGGGAGAATTATCGTTTTATCTCTGGAGTTGTTCCCCCTTTTAATGCATGCCAATAATCTGTTTGCTTTATTAGCAGCAGCTTGGCATTGCATGCCATTGCTGAGCCTATCATCTACTAGGACCCCCAGGTCCTTTTCCATCCTAGATTCCCCCAGAGGTTCTCCCCCCAGTGTATAGATTGCATTCAGATTTTTGCCACCCAAATGCAATATTTTACATTTTTCTACATTGAACCTCATTTGCCATGTAGTCGCCCACCCCATTAATTTGTTCAGGTCTTTTTGCAAGGTTTCCACATCCTGCGGAGAAGTTATTGCCCTGCTTAGCTTAGTATCGTCTGCAAATATAGAGATTGAACTGTTTATCCCATCCTCCAGATCGTTTATGAACAAATTAAATAGGATTGGTCCCAGCACAGAACCCTGGGGAATCCCACTACCCACCCCTGACCATTCTGAGTACTCCCCATTTATCACCACCCTCTGAACTCGCCCTTGTAGCCAGTTTTCAATCCATGTACTCACCCTATGGTCCATGCCAACGCACCTTATTTTGTACAGTAAACATTTATGGGGAACTGTGTCAAATGCTTTTGCAAAATCCAGATACACCACGTCTACGGGCCTTCCTTTATCTAGATGGCAACTCACCTCCTCATAGAAGGTTAATAGATTGGTTTGGCAAGAACGATTCTTCATGAATCCATGCTGATTACTGCTAATGATATCATTTTTATTACTAAAATCTTGTATATAGTCCCTTATCATCCCCTCCAAGAGTTTACATACTATTGATGTTAGGCTAACTGGTCTGTAATTCCCAGGGATGTTTTTTGGGCCCTTTTTAAATATTGATGCTACATTGGCTTTTCTCCAATCAGCTGGTACCATTCCAGTCAATAGACTGTCTGTAAAGATTAGGAACAACGGTCTGGCAATCACCTGACTGAGTTCCCTAAGTACCCTCGGATGCAAGCCATCTGGTCCCGGTGATTTATTAATGTTAAGTTTCTCAAGTCTAATTTTAATTCCGCCCTCTGTTAACCATGTAGGTGCTTCCTGTGTTGTGTCATGAGGATAAACACCGCAGTTTTGGTTACTTTTTAAGTGATTTTACACTATGGGAGCCTCCTTTTGTTTTCCCCACATGACGTTGGTATTCCATTGAGGGCTGAGTTTTGCCTTTTTTCCCTGGAGATCCACCTGTACCCAACCTTTACAGCATTACAAACTCCAGAGATTCCAGTCTCCTTTCGGGTCCCCAGGCTGTCGGATGCAGCAGGACTTCAATGCCCATTTAGACCCTCTGTAACGGGGGATCATGGGGTTCCGGTAAGTGGCCAGGCACTTCATTCATGGTGGTGGACCCACACATTTGGGACTGCATACAATTGGACACCTTTTGTTTTCATCACAGCACGTTATGGTGTTTTTTGTACATGGACTTTCTTTTTTACACTATTTTCTTTTTCAAGCAGTTTATTCACTTTGCCAATTTAAGTGGTTTGTTTTGGTTTAGGTACCAATTTGAGTCGCTATTGGTTACACATACCGGTTAAGGTGAGGAGGTATTCATCTCCCAACTTGATATATACTTTTGTTACATTTCTTTAATGTTTAAGATATCACAAACAGGCTGGGATTTTTCAGCTTTATACACGTTAGCCTTTTTTTGTTTTAGTCAACTTTTTTTTTTCCCATTCGTTTTCTGTGTGTTTGTGTCATACATAGGATTCTGCAGCATAGATGGTTCATATTTTATTTTTATTTTTTTGTTGCGCAGTTAATTTGACATTTTTCTTGTTCACATAAAATGCAGCCTGTGTCCCACCAAATTGCAGCAGCATGTGTCACCACCAAATGCAGCAGCATGTGTCACCACCAAATGCAGCAGCATGTGTCACCACCAAATTGCAGCAGCATGTGTCACCACCAAATTGCAGCAGCATGTGTCACCACCAAATTGCAGCAGCATGTGTCACCAAATTGCAGTGCGTGTCACCAAATTGCAGCGCGTGTCACCAAATTGCAGCAGTGTGTGTCACCAAATTGCAGCAGCATGTGTCACCAAATTGCAGCGCGTGTCACCAAATTGCAGCAGTGTGTGTCACCAAATTGCAGCAGCATGTGTCACCAAATTGCAGCAGCGTGTGTCACCAAAGTGCAGCAGTGTGTGTCACCAAATTGCAGCAGCATGTGTCACCACCAATTGCAGCAGCATGTGTCACCAAATTGCAGCATGTGTCACCAAATTGCAGCAGAGTGTCACCAAATTGCAGCAGCATGTGTTACCAAATTGCAGCATGTGTCACCAAATTGCAGCAGTGTGTGTCACCAAATTGCAGCAGCATGTGTCACCAAATTGCAGCATGTGTCACCAAATTGCAGCAGAGTGTCACCAAATTGCAGCAGCATGTGTTACCAAATTGCAGCATGTGTCACCAAATTGCAGCAGCATGTGTCACCACCAAATTGCAGCAGCATGTGTCACCACCAATTGCAGCAGCATGTGTCACCAAATTGCAGCAGCATGTGTCACCACCAAATTGCAGCAGCATGTGTCACCAAATTGCAGCAGCGTGTGTCACCAAATTGCAGCAGCGTGTGTCACCAAATTGCAGCAGCATGTGTCACCAAATTGCAGCATGTGTCACCAAATTGAAGCAGCGGAGTCCCTCCTTACATCAGGTGCCCCCGGCAGAGTCCCTCCTTACATGCAGCCTGTGTCACATAAAATGCAGCCTGTGTCCCACCAAATTTCAGCAGCATGTGTCACCACCAAATGCAGCAGCATGTGTCACCACCAAATTGCAGCAGCATGTGTCACCACCAAATTGCAGCAGCATGTGTCACCACCAAATTGCAGCAGCATGTGTCACCACCAAATTGCAGCAGCATGTGTCACCACCAAATTGCAGCAGCATGTGTCACCAAATTGCAGTGCGTGTCACCAAATTGCAGCGCGTGTCACCAAATTGCAGCAGCGTGTGTCACCAAATTGCAGCAGCATGTGTCACCAAATTGCAGCAGCATGTGTCACCAAATTGCAGCAGCGTGTGTCACCAAAGTGCAGCAGTGTGTGTCACCAAATTGCAGCAGCGTGTGTCACCACCAATTGCAGCAGCATGTGTCACCACCAATTGCAGCAGCATGTGTCACCAACAATTGCAGCAGCATGTGTCACCAAATTGCAGCAGTATGTGTCACCACCTAATTTCAGCAGTGTGTGTCACCAAATTGCAGCAGCATGTGTCACCAATTTGCAGCATGTGTCACCAAATTGCAGCAGAGTGTCACCAAATTGCAGCAGCGTGTGTCACCAAATTGCAGCAGCGTGTGTCACCAAATTGCAGCATGTGTCACCAAATTGCAGCAGCATGTGTCACCAAATTGCAGCAGCATGTGTCACCAAATTGCAGCATGTGTCACCACCAAATGCAGCAGCATGTGTCACCACCAAATGCAGCAGCATGTGTCACCACCAAATGCAGCAGCATGTGTCACCACCAAATTGCAGCAGCATGTGTCACCACCAAATTGCAGCAGTGTGTGTCACCAAATTGCAGCAGCATGTGTCACCAAATTGCAGCAGCGTGTGTCACCAATGTGCAGCAGCGTGTGTCACCAAATTGCAGCAGCATGTGTTACCAAATTGCAGCAGCATGTGTCACCAAATTGCAGCAGCGTGTGTCACCAAATTGCAGCAGCCTGTGTCACCAAATTGCAGCATGTGTCACCAAATTGCAGCAGCATGTGTCACCAAATTGCAGCAGCATGTGTCACCAAATTGCAGCAGCATGTGTCACCAAATTGCAGCATGTGTCACCACCAAATGCAGCAGCATGTGTCACCACCAAATGCAGCAGCATGTGTCACCACCAAATGCAGCAGCATGTGTCACCACCAAATGTAGCAGCATGTGTCACCACCAAATTGCAGCAGTGTGTGTCACCAAATTGCAGCAGCATGTGTCACCAAATTGCAGCAGCGTGTGTCACCAAAGTACAGCAGCGTGTGTCACCAAATTGCAGCAGCATGTGTTACCAAATTGCAGCAGCATGTGTCACCAAATTGCAGCAGTGTGTGCCACCATATTGCAGCAGCGTGTGTCACCAAATTGCAGCAGCATGTGTCACCAAATTGCAGCATGTGTCACCACCAAATGCAGCAGCATGGGTCACCACCAAATGCAGCAGCATGTGTCACCACCAAATGCAGCAGCATGTGTCACCACCAAATTGCAGCAGCATGTGTCACCACCAAATTGCAGCAGTGTGTGTCACCAAATTGCAGCAGCATGTGTCACCACCAATTGCAGCAGCATGTGTCACCACCAATTGCAGCAGCATGTGTCACCACCAATTGCAGCAGCATGTGTCACCAAATTGCAGCATGTGTCACCAAATTGCAGCAGAGTGTCATCAAATTGCAGCAGCGTGTGTCACCAAATTGCAGCAGCGTGTGTCACCAAATTGCAGCATGTGTCACCAAATTGCAGCAGCATGTGTCACCAAATTGCAGCAGCATGTGTCACCAAATTGCAGCATGTGTCACCACCAAATGCAGCAGCATGTGTCACCACCAAATGCAGCAGCATGTGTCACCACCAAATGCAGCAGCATGTGTCACCACCAAATTGCAGCAGCATGTGTCACCACCAAATTGCAGCAGTGTGTGTCACCAAATTGCAGCAGCATGTGTCACCAAATTGCAGCAGCGTGTGTCACCAAATTGCAGCAGCATGTGTTACCAAATTGCAGCAGCATGTGTCACCAAATTGCAGCAGTGTGTGTCACCATATTGCAGCAGCATGTGTCACCAAATTGCAGCAGCATGTGTCACCAAATTGCAGCAGTGTGTGTCACCAAATTGCAGCAGCGTGTGTCACCAAATTGCAGCAGCATGTGTCACCAAAGTGCAGCAGCGTGTGTCACCAAAGTGCAGCAGCGTGTGTCACCAAAGTGCAGCAGTGTGTGTCACCAAATTGCAGCAGTGTGTGTCACCAAATTGCAGCAGCAAGTTTCACCAAATTGCAGCATGTGTCACCCCCAATTGCAGCAGCATGTGTCACCAAATTGCAGCAGCATGTGTCACCACCTAATTGCAGCAGTGTGTGTCACCAAATTGCAGCAGCATGTGTCACCACCAATTGCAGCATGTGTCACCAAATTGCAGCAGCATGTGTCACCAAATTGCAGCAGCATGTGTCACCAAATTGCAGCAGCGTGTGTCACCAAATTGCAGCAGCATGTGTCACCAAATTGCAGCATGTGTCACCACCAATTGCAGCAGCATGTGTCACCACCAATTGCAGCAGCATGTGTCACCACCAAATTGCAGCAGTATGTGTGTCACCAAATTGCAGCAGCATGTGTCACCAAATTGCAGCAGAGTGTCACCAAATTGCAGCAGCGTGTGTAACCAAATTGCAGCAGCGTGTGCCACCACATCGCAGCATGTGTCACCAAATTGCAGCAACATGTGTCACCAAATTGCAGCATGTGTCACCACCAAATGCAGCAGCATGTGTCACCACCAATTGCAGCAGCATGTGTCACCACCAATTGCAGCAGCATGTGTCACCACCAATTGCAGCAGCATGTGTCACCACCAATTGCAGCAGCATGTGTCACCACCAAATTGCAGCAGCATGTGTCACCACCAAATTGCAGCAGCATGTGTCACCAAATTGCAGCAGCGTGTGTCACCATATTGCAGCAGCGTGTGTCACCATATTGCAGCAGCATGTGTCACCAAATTGCAGCAGCATGTGTCACCAAATTGCAGCATGTGTCACCAAATTGCAGCAGCGTGTCACCAATTTGCAGCAGCGTGTGTCACCAAATTGCAGCAGCGTGTGTCACCAAAGTGCAGCAGCATGTGTCACTAAAGTGCAGCAGTGTGTGTCACCAAATTACAGCATGTGTCACCAAATTACAGCATGTGTCACCAAATTGCAGCATGTGTCACCAAATTACAGCAGCGTGTCACCAAATTGCAGCAGCATGTGTCACCAAATACAGCATGTGTCACCAAATTGCAGCATGTGTCACCAAATTGCAGCAGCATGTGTCACCAAAGTGCAGCAGCATGTATCACCATCAAACCCCCCCTCCCCCGGGTACTTACCTTGCTGTGTGTTGTCCTCTCCAGCGGTGTCTCCTGTGGAGAGGTCCGTTCTTCTCATACTTCCTGTTTCTCTCTCCTGGGCGCAATTGGAGAGAGAAACAGGAAGTGACATCATACTCAGATGTCAATCAAACCACCCGGCCATAGTAATAGATACTAGCGCCGGGCGGAAGCTACTCGGCGCTTCAGAAAGCGCTGCAAGGTGGGCTAAACGCCCGCAAATGAAGCACCACATAGGCAATCTCATGATTGCATAGACGTGGTGCTTCCCATAAGTGTGTATCCGGCGTCTGAACACAGTGCACTTAAGGACCTCTTTTGTATTTTTTTTTAAAGGGCCAGCTGTAAATTTTTTATTTTTTTTTACATTTTTTTGTGACTGCCTGGAGGGGGGGGGCGGCGCCCAGGCACCCCCTATGGACGAAGCCGCCACTGGTCAGCTCCATGCTGACCAGCTTGAACCGGAAGCAGACATGACTTCACCAGCAGGGGGTGGGAGGAAGGGGTCAGGACTGTCTCTGTGGAATGACAGGCTAGGCGCTCGGAGAGCACAGCTCCTTCTACTGGTCTGTTGTTCTCTGGAGGAGAGCATCATTAAATACACTCTGTAATTGCATAAAGATCTTGTGAGCCACAAATGGATTGATGCCTATAAAGTGAATCCAAATACTTCAATCAGCTGCACACACTATCCACGTTTCATATCGTGTATGTGACAAAATTAAAATAAATAATTGTGTATGCGCTAGGTAAAAAAAACGTGAAAAAAATATAGATAACACCTAAAATAATATCGTAGCGAAAAATCTATAAATCACATTAAAAATATTCCATAATAATCAGTGCCATTCATTAATGAAAACCAGTGAATAAATATATATAAATTATCTATAAACCACGTTAAAAGTATTCAATAATAATCAGTGCCATTCATTTATGAAAAACAGTGAATAAATATATATATAAATACAACATGCAACATGTAAAACGTGAAAAAATCCAGGTGATGATTAAAAAAATATTTTTAAATGTCCAAAAATTCAATAAAAATAATCAAAAAAATGATATATAGAGTGCAGGCATTAGTGTCCAAATAAATTATATATAGGCATTCCTCGTGTTCTTCCTATATGGTGTGCAAAATACGGCATGCTTTGGTGCCCTCCAGTGACCCCCAATAGCTCATGCGCTCACCTCTGAGCGTGTGACACAGTGATTAAACAGTGTCTATACACGCAGTAGAGCCACTCCTGGGCTCATATGGGATCTGTTGGGAATGATCTGCACCTCTCTCAGATAATCATCAATGGTAACATATGTGGGAAAGAAAGAAACTCCATAGTGTAATACCATCAGAAATTTATTAAAATTAAAACCACTTCCCTCCAGGAGGGTACTCACAAGGTATGGGTGCGTCAGTGCACCATCCTATCCATAGTATAATACGCGTCCTTGGCACAGGGATAGTGTGAGATCCCCCAGATGAAGGCACGCTATCCCTGTGCCAAAGACGCGTAGGGGAGGGGCAGGACGGAGCTACACAGACAAGCAGAGGATTATATACCACACCGCACGCCAGACGTTTGTTCCTGTATCCCTGTGTATTATACTATGGATAGGATGGTGCACTGACACCATAGGTTAGCGTTGGAAAGCAACAAGCTGAAGTATATTGAGTGCTCTTCTTTCTCGGAGGCAACTCGGCAGAGGTGGTCCGCTGCTGTGCATTCTGGAAGAAGGTACTTAAGGGGCAGACGCCATTTTTCTTTCTCTTTCACCTGCTGGCCCTCCTGGCCTAAAGGTATGTGACGGGGAGTTCTATCTCGTGGCCCTCCAGGCCAGAGGGTTGTGTTGCTGCAGCCGAGCAAGTGGGCCCAGAAGCCTGTCTGGGGCCTACTACTATGGGGATGGTCCTGTGCTGTCTGTCCTGCGGGAAGAAGCCAGACAAGAGAAGACCAGGGGAGGACCCATCTTTGGAGATGACTGAGCGGAATGCTGGTATCTCAGGAGGGGCCTGGTGACTCAATTGGAGGATGCATCTTAACCTAATCTATCGCACAAGTACTGCCGGGTCGTGTTGCTGTTCATCTAAAACTACTACATCCTGTGGCAGAGGATCGTACAGTTAAATTGTTCTTCTCAAGTCTGTGGCAGAGACTTTTTGTTCGTGCTACACACCGGCTGCTAGGTCAGTGAGAGAAACCTATCCGGGTGAGCAAAGATTTAATCTTGGACTGAAGGTATATTTGTTCCGGAGATTTAAAGTCCTCAGTGATATAAAGAAAAAGGTATTTGAACCTCCCTGCAACTCTTCTTCTACCTCTTTCCTGCTACTTCTTTAAGTTACTTCCTATTAAAGCATTGAAAAAGTACTAAAGTGACTGGTGCCTACATTGTCAAAGACAAAGCTCAACATAGACTCTAAGTTCTGGTATTGGTGAAACTAAAGATAAAAAGTTGATGGTAACAGCCCGATTTAACTCAGCAGCTCCTTCGGGGGTTATTGCTACATGTGGGGGCTCGTCCGGGATTGTTTGCCGTTGCCCTAAACAACTTTGAGAAGTATTTCACTGAGAGTCTGTGCTAAAAAGAGCTTTCTGGACTTTGTCACTTTTTCCAGGAAAAGAAGGGGTTAAACTGTAGGATTACATTTCTGACTGCGTAGGCTGCGGGTGAGAAGTAAAAGCCCGGGAGCTACGTGATCAGCGGAGCAAGTGGGAGAAGCTTTACCTGCTTGTTACCGCGTAAGACATGTGTGTGTGTCTGGCGCCAAAGGAGGCCTCATGATCATACTTAGAGGATCAGAGTGTGGCCATGTCTTCTTTTCCATTGATACCATCAACTGTGGGGTCCAAGATGTTCCCTACAAGTCCCGCTGCAGGTGCTATGCTAACCGGAACCCTGCTGATGGATACCGGCATTCGTTTGAAGCCACAGGGGCGGTTCGTACTATATACCGTTGGAGATATTGAAGGGCTGGGCATGCTTTGCCACAAGTGTGAAGGACTGGCCATACATCTCCGTTTTACCTTCTCAGAATGGATAGCCATAGGTTCGGGGAAGACATCACCATGTGTGGAGCCGCACAGTACTATTGCAGAGACATTGTCTAAAGTTACTAGTTCGTTTGATTCTGAGGTTCTATGGTGCCCAAATCGCCAAATTCTTGTGTGCCTCCTGGTCTGGGAAAAAACAGAACTTTACCTAGACTTGCCCGTCTACAGAGAGTGCTCACCAAACCAGTTGCTACAGAATATGGTCTGGAATTTCCTTATGTTACTCAAGAAGTTGAGACTAATCGAGAGCAGTGGTACCGTGAAGCTGTTTGGGACTATTTGTCGGTACCAAAACCTTTCCGAAGAGCTGGGTATTCTGCTGCCATGGATGAACATTTTAATGGGTGTCTGTTGCACTGGAATTATGGTCGGCACATCTATGCTGACAAAGTGGTCATTTGCAGACTCAGAAAAGATGACATTGTTTATTTTATCACCACCGTGGATAAACAGGGGAAGAAACTGACATTACCGGATCCCCGGTTTTATTGGTGATAATGCAAAAGAGACTGTTGTCTTCTGTTCTGGAAAGAGAACTTTGGAGTATATAGCCAGATAGTGTCAGGGTTTAGAGAACTTCTTGGTCAAGAGATTTCATTTACCTCAGCACTTCTATATCCAAAGACTCTTTGCTACACTGGATTTCTTCTGCTAAATAGCTAGGGATGGACTTTTAGGTTACTTTTAGTTCACCTTGAAAAAAAATGGGTGCGGAGGAAAGTGTTATTCTTTCGGGAGTGAGGCTTTGCTCCCAATTGATCAGTGATTCTAATGTACATTTATTTTGTGTGTGTTTAACTTTGTTTTTTTTTTTAAGATAAAACCAGCTCTCCTATCAAGCTGTTAGAGGTGACTACAGTTAGATAGAGGGGTTTTTTTTAACATGACTAATGTGGATATGTTGTATTAATGTTTGAAACTGTAATATTTCTCTACTGTCTCTTTTTCTTTCCTATCCAAGTTTTTGGTTCAAATACCTACCCTCAGGCTTGAGGGTCATATTTTTGGTAGACGTTGAGGACAACGTCTATTTTAGTGGGGGGAGTATGTAGCACTCTCTACCAAGATTGGTGTAGCAGTGGGTCAGGCTGACACACCACTTCACCGATCGCCATGATGCACGCCCCCGCGGGCGCACAGTGGCATGTTATCCTGCTGGACATCATATGACGCCCAGTCAGGATAACTGAACCACCGCCCGGCCATCATCTGCTATGGGCCGGGCAGGAAGTGGTTAAAGAGTACATCCAGAACGTCTCCTGCTGGCACAGCTGTTTAAAATGCTCTGCACTGCAGCAGGAAGATCTCTGGAGATGTCCTCAATCACCCAGACTTGTAGACCCACAGTGGATTTTTTCTGATCCTTTAGAAAGTCTCTGGGGACACTATGTTTGTTGCGTCCCTGCTCAATGAATCGTCTATGTTTACTAAATTGTTGGCATAAGAGATGGATGGTCCATCCTACATACAGGAGACCACAAGGACATGTCAGGCAGTACATGACCTAATCACTGCAACTGCAAAATTATGGAATTCTTTGATGTTATATATCTTTCCTTTTGTGTTGAAAGTTTTTTGCCCATGATGAACAAATTTGCACATAAGGCATAGTTTTTTCCGGCATTGGAACATGCCTGTTAGTGAAATGAGTGGGATATGGGTAGTGGGGGGAATAGACTGGAACCTACGAATTCTGCTGGCTGCTAATTGGCTTTTGAGGTTTTTAGCCCTACAATAGGACACCTTGGGTTTCTGCGTAAGGGACGAGCCCAGAAGGAGGTCTTCCAACAAAATTGGCCAAAGTTTAATAAGAATGTTTTCCATTTTTCTGTGGCAATCATGAAATTGTATCGTGAATTGTATAGGTTGGGGTTCATCTGATGTAGTGGACTTAGGCAACGGTTTAGTTGTGTACTGTTGGAAGGCATCTTACACAAGGATAGATGGATATCCTTTACCCAAGAATTTATTAGTAAGGAGTCAGCCTTGGGTCTGGTAGTCCTCATGCTGGGTACAATTGTGGCAAATCCTATGAAACTGACTCTAGGGGATAGTGTTAAAACACCTGGGATGGTGACAGATGCGATAATGGATGAATGAATTTCCTGCAGTAGGTTTTGTGTAATTAGTGGCCTCTATGTGTGAGTCACTGTAGTACAGTACCAGGTCCAAAAAGGCCAGTTTGTCAGGATCGACCACATGGGTGAAAGTTAGTCCCAGATTGTTATTGTTGCAATGTGATACAAACTGTGTCAGGCTATCTATGGTGCCATCCCATATGATGACTAAGTCATCGATATAGCGCCCATAAAAAATGATGTTGGCTGAGAAGGGATTATTTTGTGAAAATTGTGTAATTCCCAATACTCCATAGTGAGGTTTGCATAGCTGGGGGCAAACTTTGCCCCCATAGCTGTGCCTTGGGTTTGTAAGTAATAATTGTCCTCAAATTCGAAGTAATTATGTTTTAAGCAGAATTGTGTAACTTCCAGTATAAAATGAGCCTGCCTAGGGTTAATAAGTGGGGTCTACAGAGAGGAAATGCTCGACTGCCATGAGGCCTATCTCATGAGGAATAGATGTATAAAGGGACATGACATATATGGACACCCACAAATATGTGGCTTCCCACTTGTATAAAGAGAGTATCTCAAGTAACTGTATACCATCTCTTATGTACGATGGGAGGTCCTGAGCCAAAGGCTGCAAGATCCACATACATCGAGAAGCCACTAGTGACGCTCTCCATGGTTGGCAACAATAGGTGGGTTATTGGGGTCCTTATGGATTATAAGCAAATGGTAAAAATAAGGGGTCTTATAAAAACTTTTAACGAGGAAAGAGAACTCGGGTTTTGAGATCATTTCATCTGACGGAGCCTTATTTGCTAATACAGTAGCTTCACGGAGGTATTGGGGAAATGGGTCCTGAGTTAGCCTACCGTATGTGTCCTTATCTGACAATAGTCTCATAGATTCACAAACATAATCTATCCTATTTTGGACTATGATGCCTCCGCCCTTATCCGCAGCCCATATATGATGATATTATGATTTTGGGCTAAAGCGTCTAAAGCTGTTTGTTCGGCCCTGGATAGGTTGGATACTTGTTTTGAGCTGGATTGACACATTTGGATGATATCAGCATAAATTACCTAATAGAAGGTCTGTATGTAAGGACCTTTTTTGTGCACTGGGTTAAAAAAAGATTTTGGTTTAAAATGAGTATGTTGTATCGGGGGAGAGGTAGGATAATGTTGTGTAAACCAGTCACTGTCAGCAAAAAAATGATTATTGCTTTCAGCATGGAGTTCTTCTAGATCCATTAGCAGGAAGGTCACTGGAGTCTACTGATGAGGTATCGTGGCTGGGGACCTCACTAGGTGCATCTGTCCACATCAGATAAATCCCAACCTATACAGTTCACAACAGAATTTCACGATTGGCACACGAAAATGGAAAATATTCTTATTAAACATTGGCCAATTTTGTTTGAAGACCCCCTTTCTGGGCTTGTCTTATGCAGAAACCCAAAGTGTCCTATCGTAGGGCTAAAAACATCAAAAGCCAATTAGCACCCAGCAGAATTTATAGGTTCCAAGTCTATTCCCCCCACTACCCAATTCCCATTCATTCCACTGACAGGCATGTTCCAATGCCGGAAAAAAATATGCCTTATGTGCAAATTTGTTCATCATGGGCAAAAACATTTCACCACAAAAGGAAAGATATATAACATCAAAGAATTCCATAATTGCTCCAGTGAGTATGTCATATACTGCCTGACATGTCCTTGTGGTCTCCTGTATGTAGGAAGGACCATCCGTCCCTTACGCCAACAATTTGGTAAACATAGACACTTTCTGAAGGATCACAAAAAATCCACTGCGGGTCTACAAGTCTGGGTGATTGAGGCCATCTCCAGAGATCTTGCTGCTGCGGAGCATTTTAAAATGGCTGTGCCAGCAGGAGACCTTCTGGATATACTCTAAGTACTCTCTCGCCAGGGGGGCTTAACAAAAAGATTAAGATACATACTCTGTTATAATACATGTACGTAGATACCAGCTTCTTTAATACTATTTCATTTTTTTACAGTAGAACTGTACAGTTATCTTCAAATTTGGATATCGTTGGGTCCCTAGTCTGTGGTTGGGGGTGGTGGGATTGTAAGTAACCATCTCACACATACATACATTGGTGTGTATCTGCATTTGTGTGGTCATACAGTATACAATAATACATATCTCTCACAAGCATACATTGGTACGTAAAATATCTGCATATGTGTGGTCATGCAGTATATACACAAATACATTTTATGATGTTACATAGTTACATAGTTAGTAAGGTTGAATAAAGACACCAGTCCATCCAGTTCAACCTGAGTGAGTGTGTGTCTACAACCCTGACCCTTGTTCCTAACCCTGTACATCGCACACTCACATCAGTACCTACCCTCAATCAAAGGTCCCCATTCATATACTAGGGCCAATTTTGGACAGAAGCCAATTAACCTACCAGCATGTCTTTGGAGTGTGGGAGGAAACTGGAGTACCCAGAGGAAACCCACGCGGGCACAGGGAGAACATGCAAACTCCAGGCAGGTAGTGTCGTGGTTGGGATTCGAACCAGCGACCCTTTTTACTGCTAGGCGAGAGTGCTAACCACTGCACCACAAATATATCAATTCTGTTCATAATGTCATTCTTACATACTAATTTTCACACATATTTTTTATATATTCCTCCCCTTTATATATATGATTAATTATTTTAATTGATTTTTGTAATATTGATAATCAGATTGTGCACTCGTAGTTTGATTTTTGCCCTTTTTTAGCTCAATATGTGCTCTGTTTTGCATCAGTTGTCAACCTTTGTAAGCTCAACTATTTATAATCTATTTTTCTGAAATTCCTTCATCCCATTGCCTTTGGTCTGCTGACCGTTGTAGTTCTATGGCTGCAGACGTCATGCCCAGGAGAGTGTATTTAATGATGCTCTCCTCCAGAGAAAAACAGGCCAGTAGAAGGAGCTGTGAGCTCTGAGCGTGTAGCCTTTTATTCCACAGAGACAGTCCTGACCCCTTCCTCCCACCCTGTGCTGGTGACATCCTTCAAGCTTCAAGCTGGTCAGCATGGAGCTGACTACTTCCTGGTTTTCCTGACTGTACAGCTATTCAGCACAACATCACACCAGAACTTTTCCCAGCTACCCAGATCGTGCGAGGAGCCAGTGGGACTCAGTACATAGTTACATAGTAGGTGAGGTTGAAAAAAGACACAAGTCCATCAAGTCCAACCTATGTGTGTGATTATGTGTCAGTATTACATTGTATATCCCTGTATGTTGCGGTCATTCAGGTGATTATCTAATAGTTTCTTGAAGCTATCAATGCTCCCCGCTGAGACCACCGCCTGTGGAAGGGAATTCAACATCCTTGCCGCTTCCTTGCTTGCAGTATAACTGCCAGGACTACATACTTTTGATGAGCATGACTCTCACTTATATCTTGTAAGTGTTTTTAATCTTGTGCAATAAATGTTACTGTTTTAATACTACCCCCTTGTTTCTTTTAGATTACTGGGAGGGGCTGGGGAAGACCCGGCTGTCATGGTGCACGTTGGCACCAATGACAAAGTTAGAGGCAGATGAAGTGCCCTAGAGAACGATTTTAGGGACTTGGGAGCTAAATTGAGGAAAAGGACCTCCAAGGTAGTATTCTCAGGAATACTACCGGTACATCGAGCCACACCAGAAAGACAGAGGGAGATTAGGGAAGTAAACAAGTGGCTAAAGAGCTGGTGTAGTAAGGAGGGGTTTGGGTTCCTGGAGAACTGGGTCGACTTCTCAGTCGGTCACCAGTACTATAGAAGGGACGGACTGCACCTAAATGAGGAGGGTGCAGATCTGCTGGGAGTGAAGATGACTGGAAAGTTAGAGGGGTTTTTAAACTAGGCAATGGGGGGGTGGGTCCAGAGGTAGAGATAGTAAGCTTGGAACATATTCCAGAGGGTAGTATTGGGGCATTAGTGGTAGGTTGACTAAAGCACATAAACCCAAGGTAAGTATAGTTACAAGTCCTAGTTGCAATCTCAGAACACCAAATAAGAGAATAGTATGTGACTGGTCCAAACTATGTGGCATGTTCACCAATGCCAGGAGCCTGACAGACAAGATGTTTGAACTAGAGATACTGTTGTACGAGGAGGATTTGGATTTTGTGGGAATTTAAGAGACCTGGTTCAACAGCTCTCATGATTGGCTGGCAACCATTCAAGGGTATTCCCTTTATCGCAGGGATAGATAGGGTAAAAAAGGGGGGTATGCATATATGTCAAGAATAATATACAAGTGAATGTGAGAGATGACATCACTAAGGGAGCTAGGGAGGAGGTGGAATCCTCATGGGTGGAGCTCCAAAGGGATGAAGCTAAGGGGGGTCCTCTAAACTGAGGGAGGAGGGGGAGACAGACCTCCTATCACAATTTGGATTAACAACAAGGGTGGGAAGTGTTATCATAATGGGGGATTTTAATTATCCAGACATAGACTGGGCGGAGGGAACCACACATTCGTCTAAGGCTCGCCAGTTACTAAATGTCTTGCAGGACAATTTCATGAGTCAGATGGTAGACGCACCAACTAGAAATAAAGCTTTACTAGATCTACTGATTACCACCTGATCACGGATGTGGAAATACGGGGCAATTTAGGAAACAGTGATCACAGGTCAATTGGCTTCAGTATAAATCACACACATAGGAAACATAAGGAGAAAACAAAGGAGACTGAATTTCAAAAGAGCCAACTTCCCTAAACTACGAACCTTGCTAGAAGGCATAAATTAGGATAAAATCTTAGGAACAAAGAACACGAAGGATAGGAGCATATTAAATAAGGGCATTAGCCAATGCATCCCATTGGGTAATAAATTTAAAAGAGCGAACAAAAGTCCTGGATGGCTTAACTCCAATGTAAAAATGCAAATACAGTGCCTTGCAAAAGTATTCACCCCCTTGGCTTTTTACCTATTTTGTTACATTACAGCCTTTAGTTCAATATTTTTTTTTTTAATCTGAATTATATGTGATGGATCAGAACACAATAATCTAAGTTGGTGAAGTAAAATTTGAAAAATATATACATAAAACTAATTTTCAGAAATAAAAAAATAGCGGTAAGGATGTGGAATTCCCTTCCACAGGCGGTGGTCTCAGCGGGGAGCATTGATAGCTTCAAGAAACTATTAGATAATCACCTGAATGACCGCAACATACAGGGATATGTAAGGTAATACTGACACATAATCACACACATAGGTTGGACTTGATGGACGTGTGTCTTTTTTCAACCTCACCTACTATGTAACTATGTAACTATAATTGGCATGTGCGTATGTATTCACCCCCTTTGTTATAAAAGCCAATAAAAAGCTCTGGTGCAACCAATTACCTTCAGAAGTCACATAATTTGTGAAATGATGTCCACCTGTGTGCAATCTAAGTGTCACATGATCTGTCATTATATATACACACCTTTTTGAAAGGCCCCAGAGGCTGCAAAACCTAAACAAGAGGCACCACTAACCAAACACTGCCATGAAGACCAAGGAACTCTCCAAACAAGTAGAGGGAAATGTTGTTGGGAAGTACAAGTCAGGGTTAGGTTATAAAAAAAATATCTGAATCTTTGATGATCCCTAGGAGCACCATCAAATCTATCATAACCAAATGGAAAGAACATGGCACAACAGCAAACCTGCCAAGAGACGGCTGCACACTAAAACTCACGGACCGGGCAAGGAGGACATTAATCAGAAAGGAAACACAGAGATTAGGTAACCCTGGAGGAGCTGCAGAGTTCCACAGCAAAGACTGGAGTATCTATTACATAGGACGACAATAAGCCATACGCTCCAAAGAGTAGGGCTTTTAGGCAGAGTGACCAGAAGAAAACATTACTTTCAGCAAAAAAAAAATGGCACGTTTTGAGATTGCGAAAAAGGCACGTGGGAGACTCCCAAAATGTATGGAGGAAGGTGCTCTGGTCTGATGAGACTAAAATTTAACTTATTGGCAATAAAAGAAAACACTATATCTGGTACAAACCCAACACATCACATTACCCAAAGAACACCATCCCCACAGTGAAACATGGTGGTGGCAGCATCATGCCGTGGGGATGTTTTTCAGCAGTCGGGACTGGGAAACTGGTCAGGGTTGAGGGAAAGATGTATGGTGCTAAATACAGGGATATTCTTGAACAAAACCTGTAGCACTCTGTGTGTGATTTGAGGCTAGAACGGAGGTTCACCTTCCAGCAGGACAATGACCCAAAACACAAGGGGAAACATATATATGTGTTAGAATGGCCTAGTCAAAGCCCAGACCTCAATCCAATAGAAAATCTGTGGTCAGACTTAAAGATTGCTGTTCACAAGAGCAAACCATCCAACTTGAAGGAGCTGGAGCAGTTTTGCAAGGAGGAATGGGCAAAAATCCCAGTGGTAAGATGTGGCAAGCTCATAGAGACTTATCCAAAGCGATGTGGGGCTGTGAAAGCGGCAAAAGGTGGCTCTACAAAGTATTGACTATTGACTATTGGGGTGAATAGTTATCCACATTGACTTTTTCTGTTATTTTGTCCTATTTGTTGTTTGCTTCACAATAAAAAAAAATCTACAAAGTTGTGGGCATGTTCTGTAATTGTCTCAGTCTGTCAAGGCCCTTTTGAAAGAATTGGTAGGTACTTGAACTCCCTCTTAAACGATATGGTTGGTAGTCTAAAATCCTTTGTACAGGATACATGTCTTGGCCAAAATTTCAGAGCTTGAGGATTTAGATCAGCTTGGTGAAATTTGGCTGGTTGGTATCGACGTTGAGTCATTGTATACCTCGATACCCCACCCCTGTGGCATACTGTCAGGAAGATCCTGCCAGTAATTGGCGTCCCAGGCTCATTGGTGCGCGGCCGCGGGCGCCATCACGCATGCACACACATCTCTGTTGGCGCCAGGCGGGCTGTTTAAACCTGCCTGTCACACTCAGTCCTCGCTGTCTGCTCTACAGCGTTCTGTGTATTAAACCCTGATCTGATCTGAGACTACCTGTTACCGGCTTCCTGTTGTGACCATTCCTGCTATCTGCCTACATTTGACCCCTAGCTTGCTTTGACCATTCTACTGTTTGATCCCTTGTACCTTGCTGCCCGTCTGATATTAATCATTGGCCTGTCTGACATTCCTCTGCCTGAATCCTGACACCAGCCTGCTTACCTGCTGCATTCCTGGTTCCAGTCCAGACTTCTGCCTCTTTACCTTCTGTTGTTCCAGTCTCCAGCCTATTACCTGCTGTTGTTCCTGGTTCCAGTCAGCGTTCCAGTCTCCAGTCTACTACCTGCTGTGTTCCTGGTTCCAGTCAGCGTTCCAGTCTCCAGCCTACTACCTGCTGTTGTTCCTGGTTCCAGTCCAGCGTTCCAGTTTCTAGCCTCCTACCTGCTGTTGTTCCTAGTTCCAGTCCAGCGTTCCAGTCTCCAGCTTGCTTACCTGCTGCGTTCCTGGTTCCAGTCCAGCACTCCAGTCTTCTTCCTGTTTACCTGCTGTTGTTCCTGGCTCCAGTCAGTGTTCCAGTCTCCAGCCTGCTTACCTGCTGCGTTCCTGGTTCCAGTCCAGCACTCCAGCTTCAACCTGTTTGCCTGCTGTTGTTCCTGGCTTCAGTCAGTGTTCCAGTCTCCAGCCTTCTCTTTAGTTCCTGTTTCCTGGGTCCTAACTACTCCTGCATTTCTGGACGGACTGTTGATCCTGCCAGGCACTCTTACCACTCCTTACTCCTGTGTCCTCTGTTCCCATTCCAGAGGGCCGTGAGTGTGAGCCATAGGGGAGGCCTCTCTCTGCATTTCGGGCTCAAAACCTACCAGGTACGTGACAGTAGCAGACAGCCATGTCTGAGCCTGAGCAGAGAACCTCCCCCATGGAGGAACTGTGTGCACACCTGGCAGGATTGACTGAAGCAGCCAAGAATCTACAGCAAGGGTACACCCGGCTGGAAAAACGAGTATTAGCCTTGTCTAATCCTACCAGAGTCCAGGGAACCCCTCCTGCTTCCGCTTCTTCAGCTGGCCCTTCTCCAACTGTGGTGATGCTTCCTCCAGAACCTAGAGTTCCGACGCCTGAAAGGTGCTCAGGAGATCGACATAAATTCAGGGCCTTTTGCAATTCCTGTGAACTATTTTTTGCCCTCCAACCACGCACCTTTTCCCTGGAGGCCACCAAGGTGGGCTTTGTGATTTCCTTGCTTACAGGCGATCCCCAAACCTGGACCCATCGTTTCCTGGAACAAAAGGATGTGTCTCTGACCAACCTCACTACCTTCTTTGACCCACTGGACCAGTTATATGAAGACCCCCAGCTTTCAGTGACTGCGGAAACTGCACTGCGTACCCTTCAGCAGGGACGCAGGGCAGCAGAGGATTATGTGGCTGAGTTCAGAAGGTGGAGTGCAAACACAAATTGGAATGATGCTGCTCTCCACTACCAGTTCCGTATGGGACTTTCTGATTCTCTGAAAGATGAGTTAGCTAGAGTTGGTATACCACAGACTCTGAATGCCTTGATCGATTTGGCCATTCAGATCGATCGACGCCTAAGGGAACGTAGGGAGGAGAGGGCTACAGGTCTTTCTCGCCCAACCTGGATGCTTCAAAAGATTCCAAGTCATACTTCACCAGCACCACCTACCTCCACGTTTAATACGCCTGAACCAATGCAGTTGGGGGTCCTTCGGCCTTCCCTCACCCAGGAGGAGCGTCAATGTCGTCAGATGAATAATCTATGTCTGTACTGCGGGGAACCTGGACACTACGTCAGGAACTGTCCTCTTAAGCTCCGCAAGTGTCTCTCCCTGTCTACTGACTATGTTGTTCCTCTGGCCAAGAGCACATCTCACCTTGCTGTCCCTGTTTCATTGCAGCTCCCAGGAAAGACTCTGCAAATAACCGCCATTATTGACTCCAGAGCTTGCAGCTGTTTCATGGATTCCTCTTTTGCTGCAAGACATCAGATTCCCCTTTTGCCAAAGGCCCATGGACTCTCCATCTTTCTGGCTGATCGGTCCGTCATCAAATCTGGATCTGTCACACAAGAGACTGCCCCAATACCCGCTACCATATGTAACGCTCACCAAGAGTTGCTACGCATGGACATCATTGCTTCACCCTTGTTCTCCATAATCCTTGCATGCCTTGGTTACAAGCGCACAATCCTGACATTAACTGGGCCACAGGAGAGGGTACCTTTTCTTCTTCCTATTGTCAGCAGTTCTGTGGATCACAAGACGCTCATAGGGCCACTACCTTGCTATGCCTAGACACAGACACCAGCCTACATCAGTCTATCCCAGAAGCTTACCATGATTTTTAGATGTGTTTAGTAAACAGGGGGCAGAGGCCTTACCTCCCCACCGGGCCTATGACTGCCCTATCGAGCTGCTTCCTGGAGCAGAGATCCCGTTCAGAAGGATTTTCCCCCTGACAGAGGTAGAACAAGGGGCATTAAAGGATTATATTGATGAAAACTTAAAGAAAGGCTTCATTCGCCCGACCACATCCCCAGCGGGTGCGGGCATCTTCTTTGTACAGAGAAAAGACCATACCCTTCGACCATGCGTGGACTACCGTGTATTAAATAAGATCACAGTAAAGAATCGCTATCCATTTCACCTGGTACCAGAATTGTTCCAAAGACTTGGAACTGCCACTGTGTTCACTAAGCTTGACCTCCGCGGAGCCTACAATTTGGTCCGTATCAGGGACGGGGATGAATGGAACCTGCTTTTCGTACCCGCTATGGGCATTTTGAATACTTGGTGATGCCCTTCGGGTTGTGTAATGCTCCTGCTACATTCCAGTATTTCATCAATGACGTTTTACGGGACTTTTTAGATCTGTTTGTTATCGTCTACCTAGACGATATACTAATCTTCTCTTTTTCCCTTGAATCTCACCGCAGGCACGTCAGAAGTGTGTTGGCTCGGCTTTGACAGCATGGCTTATATGCGAAGGCAGAGAAGTGTGAGTTTGAGCAAGAAAGTATACCATTTTTGGGGTTAATCATCTCCAGTAGGGGCATTAAGATGGATCCTCAAAAGATCGCTGCAATATTGGGTTGGCTGGTCCCAACAGACAAAAAGGGAATCCAATGGTTTGTTGGATTCACCAATTTCTAACGGAAATTTATTAAGGGGTTTTCAGCCATTATTACACCAATCACCCACTTAACCAAACAGGGAACACATTTTCACTGGTCTTCTGAAGCCCAAAAGGCTTTTGAGACCCTCAAGGGCCTCTTTACTTCTGCTTCCGTATTAAAACATCCAGATTCCTCTCTGCCATTTGTACTTGAAGTAGACGCATCTGAAATTGCTGTGGGAGCAGTGCTGTCTCAAAGACAAGGAATCAGGGCCGTGCTGTACCCAGTGGCCTTCTTCTATCGTAAGTTGTCTACGGCAGAGAGAAATTATGACGTAATAGATAGAGAGTTGTTAGCAATAAAATCTGCATTCGAAGAATGGCGCTACCTTCTGGAAGGAGCGCCCATCCAGTCCTAATTTTTACAGATCATAAAAACCTGGAGTATTTGAGATCTGCAAAAAGACTGAAGCCACGACAAGCCAGGTGGGCCCTCTTCTTCTCCAGGTTCTCCTTTCATGTCACTTACCGCCCTGTTTCCAAAAACACTAAACCTGATGCCCTATCCCGGATGTTCCACAAACCCCAAGAAATTTAACCTCCGGACACCATCCTGTCCCCGGGGAATTTTCTCCTGCTTCAGGGGAACCTGCTTTCACAAATTAAGCAGGCTTCTACAAGACTGGGACCATCTGTTGGGCCAGAACTACAAATCAGAGATGAGTTACTTTGGCACAAAGACAAGATTTACATACCCGAAAACTTACGAGTGTTCATATTGGAACTGTGTCACGGTCATGCACTGGCTGGGCATTTCGGTATAACCAAGACCACCTATCTGGTACAGCATACCTTTTGGTGGCCTCAGGTACATGAGGATTGCAAAATATTTGTGGAATCCTGTACAACCTGCATTAGGAACAAGGGTTACAAAACCAAGGCATGGGGGCTACTAAGACCCTTGCCTGTCCCAGACAGGCCATGGAAGATGTTATCCATAGACTTTATTGTCGAGCTACCTCCGGCGGGGGGCTATACCACCGTCTTTGTGATTGTAGATCGACTGTCAAAGATGGCCCATTTTGTTCCAATGAAGGGTAC
This sequence comes from Aquarana catesbeiana, assembly GCF_042186555.1. NCBI lineage: Eukaryota > Metazoa > Chordata > Amphibia > Anura > Ranidae > Aquarana > Aquarana catesbeiana. Next base: position 742,420,563 of record NC_133326.1, on the reverse strand, counting down.
CCCCTCGGCTTCAGAAACAGCACAAGTGTTCATCAAAGAAGTCATCAGACTCCACAGGGTGCCAGCCAATATCATCTCAGATCGGGGGGTACAGTTTACCTCCCGATTTTGGAGGTCTCTGTGCAAAACTCTGAATATTGAGCTATCATTCTCCTCTGCCTATCATCCTCAGAGCAATGGGCAAACAGAGAGAACAAACCCAACTCTCGAACAATACCTACGCTGTTTCTCTTCTTTTGCCCAAGATGACTGGATTTTTGTGCTTCCATTGGCTGAATTCACCTACAACAATTCCATTCACTCCGCTGTCAAACAGACTCCATTTTTTGTAAATTATGGCTTCCATCCTTTATTCTTACCTAATTTCCTCCCTGAATGTACAGTACCAGCAGTTCAGGAAAAATAAAATTTATTTGCCTCCAATAATCAAATTCTGCAGAAAACCATTAACAGGACCCAGGAACACAACAAAATAACTTTTGATAAGAAAAGGTGAGGCGAGCTGTTACTTGCACCCGGTGACCGGGTATGGTTATCCACGGTGAACCTTAGGTTGGCCTGCCCTTCAAAGAAATTGGGTCCCAAATTCTTGGGGCCATTCCCTGTCAGACGGAAGATTAATGAGGTGGCATATGAACTAGAACTTCCTGACTTATTAAAGGTTCACCCAGTATTTCATATATCTTTACTAAAACCCTCCATTTTCAATCCATTTCCAGGTCAAAGTATGGATTCCCCTGATCCAGTTCTGGTAGATGGTGAGGAGGAATTTGAGGCAGAGTCTATCTTGGACTACAGGAGGAGAGGTAATCGGGATCAATTCCTGATAAAATGGAGGGGGTTTGGACCCAAAGAGAATTCTTGGGAGCCCGAGGGTAATATCCACGCTGAAAGTCTGTTGCAAACATTCAAAAAGGTCCCATCCTGAAAAATTTGCCCAAAGATGCATCTGGAGGCTGCCCCTTGGGGGGGCAATGTCAGGAAGATCCTGCCAGTAATTGGTGTCCCAGGCTCATTGGTGTGCGGCCGCGGGCGCTATCATGCACGCGCGCGCATGCACAGGCGTGCACACGCATCCCTGTAGGGCCAGTGTCTGCTCTACAGCATTCTGTGTATAGGGATGAGCCGAACACCCCGGTTCGGTTCGCACCAGAACCTGCGAACGGACCAAAAATTTGCACGAACGTTAGAACCCCCTTGACGTCTATGGGACTTGAACGTTCAAAATCAAAAGTGCTCATTTTAAAGGCTAATTTGCATGGTATTGTACTAAAAAGGGTTTGGGGACCCGTGTCCTGCCCCAGGGGATATATATCAATGCAAAAAAAACTTTTAAAAACTGACGTTTTTTCGGGAGCAGTGATTTTAATGATGCTTAAAGTAAAAAAAAAAAGTGAAATATTCCTTTAAATATCGTACCTGGGGGGTGTCTATAGTATGCCTGTAAAGTGGCGCATGTTTCCCCTGCTTAGAACAGTCCCTGCACAAAATGTCATTTTGAAAGGAAAAAAAAAGTCATTTAAAACTGCTTGCGGCTTTAATGTAATGTCGGGTCCTGGCAATATGGATGAAAATCAGTGAGACAAACGGCATGGGTACCCCCCAGTCCATTACCAGGCCCTTTGGGTCTTGTATGGACATTAAGGGGAACCCTGCACCCAAATTAAAATAAGGAAAGGTGTGGGACCACCAGGCCATATATATTCTGAACAGCAGTATACAGGTGGTGCAAACAAGACAGGGACTGTAGGTTTGTTGTTAAGTAGAATCTGTTTGTAATTTTGAACAGGTACATTTTTAACGTGTTTAGCTCCAGCCAAAAAATCTTTTTTAAGCTTTTTGGAAAACATAGGGAAGGGTTATCACCCCTGTGACATTTGTTTTGCTGTCTTTCCTCCTCTTCAGAAGATTTCACCTCACTTTTTGTCCCAATGACAAATGTTTTTTGAAAATTTGGGGTTTTTTGTGGAACAAGGATTGGAAAGCATCAGTGGAAAGGAGAAATGTTTTTCCCATATTAACTCTTAGAGAGAGAGATTTCATCTCACTTCCTGTTGTCTCCTTCCGTTTGCAAGTAGGAGTCGTTTGTAAGTTGGATGTTTGAAAGTAGGGGCCTGCCCTATATACTCAGCAGAAATTTGGGCCTTAGGTGTTGTTGTGGCCACAACACTGTAAGCCCTCACAGGGCCCTGCTGTGAAATATTAGATCAAGAATTCTAATTACATGCCCCTGTTGAACAGGGTCAGAAAAATTGGGCCTTTGGTGATGGTGGTGGTGGTGCTGGTGCCACAACACTGTAAATCCTCACAGTTACACTTGGTGGGCGCAGAAATGGGCCCTGCTGTGAAATATTAGATCAAGAATTGTAATTACATGCCCCTGTTGAACAGGGGCTGAAAAATTGGGCCTTAGGCACTGGTGCTGGTGCCACAACACTGCAACCCCTCACAGATACTCTAGTTGGAACGTAGGAACGAGCCCTGCTGCAAAGTATTGCATTAAAAATTGTAATTACATGCCCCTGTTAAACAGGGGCTGAAAAATTTGGCCTTAGGCACTGGTGGCGGCGCCCAGAACCAAAAATGTTCTTACAAGCTATCAGCGTGATCATTGAGGAGGAAGAGATTAATTACTCAGGATAGTCACTCAGCATCAGCATAGGCAGTCTTTGAAGGGATCTGAGATTTCAAAAAAAATTATTCGGTTACATCAGCATCAGGTGCTTGGTAGCTGGTGGTGATCCAAGACCGATTCATTTTTATGGAGGTCAGTTGATCGACCTAGTCGGTGGACAGACGCACCCTGTGATCGGTTACAAAGCCTCCAGCAGCACTGAATGTGCGTTCTGAAAGAATGCTGGATGCAGGACAGGCCAGTAGCTCAATTGCATACTGTGCAAGCTCTGGCCAGTGATCCATCCTCAAGACCCAGTAACCCAGAGGATTTTCGGTGGGAAAGGTGTCCAAGTCAGATCTTGCCCCTAGGTGTTCCTGCACCATTTAAAACAGACGCTGGCGATGGTTGCTGGAACCGATCATACCTTGGGGCTGCGGACTAAAAAATTGTCTAAACGCATCGGTCAGACGGCCACCTTCTTCACCACTCCTTCTTTGACCAGCCGAAGCCTCAGCAACACGATGTCCAGAAACAGGAGTTTGTAACCTCCCAGTCTCTGGGAATGCTTTGCACAGACCTTTCTGCAAGGCCTCCCGAAGATGTTTCATCCTCTGCTCCCTCTGCAATGGCAAGATAAGGTCTGCAACCTTACCCTTGTAACATGGATCAAGGAGGGTTGCCAGCCAGTATTGGTCCTTCTCCTTGATACCACAAATATGAGGATCCTTACGCAGGCTTTGCAGGATCAGGGAGGTCATGCAGTGTAGGTTTGCTGAGGCATTCGGTCCGGAGTCCTCTGGGTCACTAAGGACGACATGGTCCGCAGCCACCTCCTCCCAGCCACATACAAGTCCATGTGTTTCTTGGGACTGATCCCTTAAAGACTGCTGCTGATGCTGAGTGCCAGGCTCCACCTCCATACTGACACAATCCTCCTCCTCCTCCTCTTCCTATGTGATCGGCAGGCACGCAGGAACACTGCGTGGATAAAGGGGGCCTTGAGAGCTAAGGAAGTCCTCCTCTTCCTGCCTCTGTTCTGCCTCAAGTGCCCTGTCCATTATTCCACGCAGTGTGTGCTCCAACAGGTGGACAAGGGGGACAGTGTCACTGATGCATGCACTGTCACTGCTCACCATCCTCGTGGCCTCCTCAAATGGTGACAGGACAGTGCATGCAGCCTTGATCATGGCCCACTGGCGTGGGGAAAAAAAACAAGCTCCCCTGACCCTGTCCTGGTGCCATAGTCATACAGGTACTCATTGATGGCCCTCTGCTGTGTGTGCAGCCGCTGAAGCATGGCCAACGTTGAGTTCCACCTGGTGGGCATGTCACAGATTAGGCGGTTCTTGGGCAGGTTAAACTCCTTTTGGAGGTCTGCCAGCCGAGCACTGGTATTATAGGACGGGCAGAAATGCACACAGACTTTCCTGGCCTGCCTCAGGACATCCTGTAAGCCCGGGTACCTGCCCAAGAACCGCTGCACCACCAAGTTAAGGACGTGAGCCAAACAGGGCACATGGGTCATTTGTCCCTGTCGGAGGGCAGAGAGGAGGTTGGTGCCATTGTAGCAAACCACCATTCCTGCCTTAAGTTGGCATGGCGTCAACCACCTCTGAACCTGCCCCTGCAGAGCTGACAGAACCTCTGCCCCAGTGTGGCTCCTGTCCCCCAAACACACCAGCTCAAGCACCGCATGGCATCTTTTGGCCTGCATACTTGCGTAGCCCCTTGAATGGCTACGGAGCACCGCTGGTTCCGAGGACAAAGCACAGGAAGAGGCCATTGATGAAGAAGAAGAGGAGGGGGTGGAGGATAGAGGTGTGTCACAATCAGTAGTGGCATTTTGGAGGCATGGTGGCGGAACAACCTCCAACACTACTGCACCTTGTCCTGCATCCTTCCCAGCTGCCAGCAGAGTCACCCAATGCGTAGTGAAACTTAGGTAACGTCCCTGTCCATGCCTGCTGGACCACGAGTCAGCGGTAATATGCACCTTACCACTGACCGCCCTGTCCAGTGAGGCATGGACATTGCCTTCCACATGCCGGTAGAGAGCCGGAATCGCCTTCCATGAGAAAAAGTGGCGCTTGGGTACCTGCCACTGAGGAACCGCACATTCCACAAACTCATGGAAGGGGGCAGAGTCTACCAACTGAAAAGGCAGCAGTTGAAGTGCTAGCAATTTTGCCAAGCTAGCATTCAACCGCTGAGCATGTGGATGGCTGGGAGCAAACTTCTTTCGGCGGTGCAGCAGCTGGGGCAGGGAAATTTGCCTGGTACAATCTGATGTCGGTGTACCGAAAGCAGATTGCCCACAAGTACTTGGCTGTGACACACCTAATTCTACACCTTCATTCCTCTCAGTGCAGGTCTCAGAGAGGACTGAAGGTATAGTGGGGTTGGAGATCTCAGCTGGTGAGGAGCAAGGAGAGGTCCTCTTTGTTCTTTGGTGTGGGTCTTTTAGATACGCTTGCCAACGAACTGCATGGCATGTCAACATATGTCTGGTCAAGCATGTGGTGCCCAAGCGGGAGATGTTTTGGCCACGTGAGATACGCTTGAGACATATGTTGCAAAAAGCAGCGGTGCGATCTGATGCACTCGTCTCAAAAAAGGCCCACACCAAAGAACTTTTGGAATAACACGCAGAGACAGCAGTGCCCTGCACATGCGGAGCTTTGGGGTGTGATGCAGTCAGTGTGCTGCTCTTAGGCTGGCCCCTGGAGGGCATCCTGCCTCGTTGGTGATGTTCCTTCTCCTCCTCCTCCTCTCTCCTATCAGGCACCCACGTTGAGTCAGTGACCTCATCATCCCCTCCCTCCTCATCACTGGAGAAAACCTGGCAGTATGCTGCAGCAGGGGGAGCATGACTGCCAGATTGCTGTCCTTCTTGGGCACCCCCTCTATCCGTGCTCACGTTACTGCCTTCATCTAGCTCAGTATCATCATCAGAGCCTTCAAAACGCTGGGCATCCTCCTGGAACATGTACCCAACACTGTGGTCAAACAGTTTGAGGGACTCCTCAGGAGGACATGGTGGGGCTAGGGAAGGAGTCACTAATGCCATTGAGCCGAGGGAAGAGGGCGCGTTGGCAGCTGCTTTGCCAGACAAAGTACCCTGAGCATGGGTGAGAGAGGATGAGGAGGATGAGGACGGCTTGGTCATCCACTCGACCAAGTCTTCCGCATGTTGCGGCTCAACACGGCCAGCTGCCGAAAAAAAGGCCAAGCGTGTCCCACGGCAACGTGCTGATGAGGATGCACCGTCTCCACGGCCAGCACTGTTGCCTCTAGACACAGAGCCTGCTTGCCCTCTTTTATTGGCTTGTGACTGTCTGCCTCTCCTTGTTGGCCTTCCAGACATACTAATGGATTGTAGCTGCACTAAGCTGGGATATATATATATATATATATATATATATATATATATATATATATATATATATATATATTAGTGGTGTTCTCATACTACAGGCAGGCAGCTGATTTTGCTAGCTGCAGTATCAGTATATATATATATATATATATATATATATATATATATATATATATATATATACTGATACTGCAGCTAGCAAAATCAACTGCCTGCCTGTAGTATGAGAACACCACCAACCTTCTACAGGTAGCTTTAGCTGAACACTGTGCAGAGCTCGCAAAAAACTAACTTGTAGCTTATTTAGCTGCCTGCGGTAGTGATAGGATCAGGAAAACACCACCAACCTTCTACAGGTAGCTTTAGCTGAACACTGTGCAGAGCTCACAAAAAACTAACTTGTAGTTTTAGCTGAACACTGTGAGGACACACTACACTAACTTGTAGCTTTAGCTGAACACTGTGAGGAGGACGCACTACACTAACTTGTAGCTTTAGCTGAACACTGTGAGGACACACTACACTAACTTGTAGCTTTAGCTGAACACTGTGCAGAGGTCACACTACACTAACTTGTAGCTTTAGCTGAACACTGTGCAGAGGTCGCACTACACTAACTTGTAGTTTTAGCTGAACACTGTGAGAAGGATGCACTACACTAACTTGTAGCTTTAGCTGAACACTGTGAGGAGGACGCACTACCCTAACTTGTAGCTTTAGCTGAACACTGTGCAGAGGTCACACTAAACTAACTTGTAGCTTTAGCTGAACACTGTGAGGAGGACGCACTACACTAACTTGTAGCTTTAGCTGAACACTGTGCAGAGGTCGCACTACACTAACTTGTAGTTTTAGCTGAACACTGTGAGGAGGACGCACTAAACTAACTTGTAGCTTTAGCTGAACACTGTGAGGAGGACGCACTACCTTAACTTGTAGCTTTAGCTGAACACTGTGTAGAGGTCGCACTACACTAACTTGTAGTTTTAGCTGAACACTGTGAGGAGGACGCACTAAAATAACTTGTAGCTTTAGCTGAACACTGTGCAGAGGTCGCACTACACTAACTTGTAGCTTTAGCTGAACACTGTTCAGAGGACGCATTACACTAACTTGTAGCATTAGCTGAACACTGTGCAGAGGTCGCACTACACTAACTTGTAGCTTTAGCTGAACACTGAGGAGGACACACTGCACTAACTTGTAGCTTTAGCTGAACACTGTGAGGAGGTCACACTAAACTAACTTGTAGCGTTAGCTGAACACTGTGAGGAGGACGCACTACACTAACTTGTAGTTTTAGCTGAACACTGTGCAGAGGTCACACTAAACTAACTTGTAGCTTTAACTGAACACTGTGAGGAGGACGCACTACACTAACTGTAAATAGTCTAGCTGCCTGACTGTGGTACTAATAGGATCAAAAGAACACCAGCAATTTTCTTCAGGTAGCTGTAAATACTGTATCAAGACAAGCCTGCCTGTCAGTAGGAAGATAACAGGATCGGATCTAGCTAAACTGAATACAGTATATATATATATATATATATATATATATATATATACACACAACACCTGGGATGCATAATATACACAATACACTGTAAGTGCAGCTAACTCACTGACTGTCCTGCCTAATCTATCTAACTCAAATGAAATGACACTGTCTCTCTCTCTCTCTCTAAGCATGCCGGAACACACTACACAGGGCCGCCGTGCAGGCGGCCTCATATAGTGTGGGGCGTGTTCTAAACCCCCTGAGCCATAATTGGCCAAAGCCACCCTGGCTTTAGCCAATTACAGCTCGCTCTACTGACGGTGCTGTGATTGGCCAAGCATGCGGGTCATAGTGCATGCTTGCCCAATCATCAGCCAGCAATGCACTGCGATGCCGCAGTGAATTATGGGCCGTAAAAATGTTCAAGTCGGACCCGAACGCGAAGCTCATCCCTATACAGGATCCATTATATAATGCATTGTATACATACAGGATACATTCTATAATACATTGTATACCTACAGGATCCATTATATAATACATTGTATACATACAGGATCCATTATACAGCAGGTGACCGTGATATTGTGTCAATCTCGCCGCACTTCTCGGCGAGATTTGACACCTACGAGCCCCGTCGCAGGGGCCAGCGCCGAGATGGCTCACTCATCGGGAAAGGAAAACGTTGTTTTCCTCCCGCGATGAGTGACAGACAGTGCTGACAGCTGTCTAGTATGAATCCTGAGGCGGGAACACCGCGCCAAATTTTAAATGAAAAAGCCGGCGTGGGTTCCCCCCTCGGGGGCATACCAGGCCCTTAGGTCTGGCATGGATTGTAAGGGGAACCCCCTATGCCGAAAAATCGGCGTGGGGGTCCCCCCCAAATCCATACCAGACCCCGATCCGAGCACGCAGCCCGGCCGGCCAGGAAGAGGGGTGGGGACGAGCGGGCGGCCCCCCCCCCTCCTAAGCCGTACCAGGCCGCACGCCCTCAACATGGGGGGGTGGGTGCCTTGGGGGAGGGGGGCGCCCTGCGGCCCCCCCACCCCAAAGCACCTTGTCCCCATGTTGATGAGGACAAGGGCCTCTTCCCGACAACCCTGGCCGTTGGTTGTCGGGGTCTGCGGGCGGGGGGCTTATCGGAATCCGGGAGCCCCCCTTAATAAGGGGGCCCCCAGATCCCGGCCCCCCACCCTGTGTGAATGAGTTTGGGGTACATGGTACCCCTACCCATTCACCTAGGCAAAAGTGTCAATATAAAAAAAACACACTACACAGGTTTTAAGAATAATTTATTAGTCAGCTCCGGGGTCTTCTTCCGACTTCGGGGGGCCTCCTTCCGATTTCTCCCGGTGTTCGGCCTCTTCTCCCGGGCCCCGCCGCTATCTTCTTCCAGCTCTATTGCCAGCGAGGGGCCCGGTCTGCTGCCGCTGTCTTGTCGCCGCTGTCTCGCCGCCGCCGCCGCCTCTCCGCTTCTTCTCTTCTTTTCTTCTTCCCCGATGTTGACACGACGCTCTCTCTGGCTCGAATGCTGTGTGCGAGCTGCGGAGCCATTTATATAGGCGGTAACCCCGCCCCCTTACGACGTCATGGTCCCAGCATGCGCAGGGACTCTGGGGCCACGCCCCCTTATGACGCCAGAGTCCCTGCGCATGCTGGGACCATGACGTCGTAAGGGGGCGGGGTTACCGCCTATATAAATGGCTCCGCAGCTCGCACACAGCATTCGAGTCGGAGAGAGCGTCGTGTCAACATCGGGGAAGAAGAAAAGAAGAGAAGAAGCGGAGAGACAGCGGCGGCGAGACAGCGGCGACAAGACAGCGGCAGCAGACCGGGCCCCTCGCTGGCAATAGAGCTGGAAGAAGATAGCGGCGGGGCCCAGGAGAAGAGGCCGAACACCGGGAGAAGTCGGAAGGAGACCCCCCGAAGTCGGAAGAAGACCCCGGAGCTGACTAATAAATTATTCTTAAAACCTGTGTAGTGTGTTTTTTTATATTGACACTTTTGCCTAGGTGAATGGGTAGGGGTACCATGTACCCCAAACTCATTCACACAGGGTGGGGGGCCGGGATCTGGGGGCCCCCTTATTAAAGGGGGCTCCCGGATTCCGATAAGCCCCCCGCCCGCAGACCCCGACAACCAACGGCCAGGGTTGTCGGGAAGAGGCCCTTGTCCTCATCAACATGGGGACAAGGTGCTTTGGGGTGGGGGGGCCGCGGGGCGCCCCCCTCCCCCAAGGCACCCACCCCCCCATGTTGAGGGCGTGCGGCCTGGTACGGCTCAGGAGGGGGGGGGGCGCTCGCTCGTCCCCACCCCCCTTCCTGGCCGGCCGGGCTGCGTGCTCGGATAAGGGTCTGGTATGGATTTGGGGGAGACCCCCACGCCGATTTTTCGGCATAGGGGGGTTCCCCTTACAATCCATGCCAGACCTAAGGGCCTGGTATGCCCCCGAGGGGGGAACCCACGCCGGTTTTTTCATTTAAAATTTGGCGCGGTGTTCCCGCCTCAGGATTCATACTAGACAGCTGTCAGCGCTGCCTGTCACTCATCGCGGGAGGAAAACAACGTTTTCCTTTCCCGATGAGCGAGCCAGCGCGACATTCACAGTACCCTGTCGCCGAGAACCAGCGCGATGGTATCGCGCTGGAAACACAATCTCGCGGTCAGGTACTGTATAATACATTGTGTACATACAGAATACATTATGTAATACATTGTATACATACAGGATCCATTATATAATACATTGTATACATACAGGATCCATTACATAATACATTGTATACATACAGGATATATTATATAATACATTGTATACATACAGGATATATTGTATAATACATTGTATACATACAGGATCCATTATATAATACATTCATGATATATTATATAATACATTGTATACATACAGGATCCGTTATATAATACATTGTATACATACAGGATCCATTACATAATACATTGTATACATACAGGATATATTATATAATACATCGTGTACATACAGGATATATTATATAATACATTGTGTACATACAGGATCCATTATATAATACATTCATGATATATTATATAATACGCACACAACAAAAAACAAAATTGCCCATGGGACTTTTAAAGAGTACACCTCAAGACGTGAAAAGTAAAATTTGTTAATGATTTATTAACAAACATTTAAAAACCACATGTAATACAGAAAGAAGAAAATATATTAAGCATCAACATATTGATACGTTTTATATTCATGTAATAAACCTTTCCATGAGACCTGGATATCAATATGTTGATGCTTAATATATTTTCTTCTTTCTGTATCCCTATATAGCATCAACATATTGATACGTTTTATATTCATGTAATAAACCTTTCCATGAGACCTGAATATCAATATGTTGATGCTTAATATATTTTCTTCTTTCTGTATTACATGTGGTTTTTAAATGTTTGTTAGTAAATCGTTTACAAATTGTACTTTTCACGTCTTGAGGTGTACTCTTTAAAAGTCCCATGGGCAATTTTGTTTTTTGTTGTGTGCGTTCTATATAATATATTATGAATGTAGTATATCATGGATCCTGTATGTAATGAATTCTGTATGTATACAATATATTACATAATATATCCTGTATGTATACAATGTATTATATAATATATCCTGTATGTATACAATGTATTATATAATAGATCCTGTATGTATACAATGTATTATATAATGGATCCTGTATGTATACAATGTATTATATAATATATCCTGTATGTATACAATGTATTATATAATATATCCTGTATGTATATGTAGCGCTGGAGTGTTTGCCATCTAATGCTATGCAATATGTAATGCTGTTAGATAAGTGGTTGGCTCCCTCTAGTGTTCATCTCATCCAATATGAACAAGACTTTGTTTTCACATAAGAGCATGGAGCAAAGCATAAGCAGAAAGTGACTTAAAAATGTATCTGTAAAAGACTTGCTTACCCACAGTGCCCCACTTACCTACCCACAAGGCCAAGTTGCAGAATTGCCTGGTGGGTAGCGTTACAAAATAGACATGTGTGGCACATGTTGGGCTCTTTTTCCCGGGATGTGAGACCTGTCTGCAGGGACCTGTGTGGGTGTGCTCGGAAGAGCCGTGGCCTGCTTGGCGCAGAGTAGAGTTGAAGCATCCGGAGAGGCTTTGAACACAGAGTGCTGGGACAGCGCGTGATCGGATCAGAGGATCCAGACAACTGAAGGAGTCCAGCAACACAGCCACCAGTCATCTGACAGAGCAGTGCGGTGTGACGGAACCAACTTGGAGCAGGACTGAGATCGTGGAAGGGGAGCAGCACAGTTGTCCAGGCCCGATGTGGCGAGAGGGCTGTCGCCCACAACTTATACTTTACTTTGCCGCTTTACAGACTAGCCGGAGTGTTGCTGAGGCCTGTAGTTCTACAGCCCAGTTTCACTGTTATAGACTGTGTCCAGCCAGGCCCTGAGCCTTCTACACAACGGCAAGTGTCCGGTTGTACCCTTCATAAAGGAAAGGGTTTGCATGAGTTTTACCCAGCCAAGTTTGCAGTTTACCAGCCACTCTTTATCTGATCTTAACACTTGCTTACTCACTGGATTACAAATACTGCAGTCTAATGAGCTAGGGGAAGAAAGGAGACTCTATTATTCAGTATAAGGCCTTTTGTTCTGCTGCATACTCTAAGTACTGCGTTGCAGCCTAGGGGGGCCCTTGAGCATATGTACTGTATTGCACTGTTATTTGGTACTGTATAGTGTACAGCAAATTTGGAGTGTGCCTGGGCGGCTGCATCGGGAGTGGGAAGTGTTCAGTGTTGTTGTGGAAAATTTTATATTAATGTGTTGTCATAAGTCTCCCAGTGTGTGTTCAACCACAGCCCGCTCTAAAGAGCTGACTGGGGCAGATCGACGCTGGCTGAGACCTGTTAGGTAGTGGAAAACTTCCTGGTGTTTGGAGAGAGGTGTTTGTGGAGAGAGGGCATGTCCGCCAGCAAAAGGGCCCCTGTGCAATGCACAGAACGATCGTCTGGTGGGGATGCGTTCACTCTGCAAAGACATTATCGGTTTAGAGGTGTTTTGCTCTTGTCACCCCTGGTATGCCTGATCAACATGTTTGGGGTGCCATGACGTACATTTGCAGATAATCTCCCATGCATGAGGAACTTTAGTCATCGTCATTTAGTATATTGTATCATGTCCTGTAGTAATTGGTTGTTTTGTGTTCTGTTGTTAAATCCTTATATGGTCACTTACATCCTGTGAGGTCATAAGCTTTGTAAGAGGTGTGTTTGGCTGTTGGAAGCCCAACCCTCAAGCTTTGGGACTTGCTATTGATATGCTAATAAAGTGGCTCACTCAGACAGCTGAGACAGGCTGGCTAGCAGTGGGTTTGTGGAACCGGAAGCAGGAGGATGTGATTATTTGTCTAGTTGGATGGCTGGGGCACACACCAGAGGATGGATACGATCAAAAGGTGAGATGCATTGGTATTATATCATTAGACAAAATTGTTATTATGATTAGAAACAGGAGATTTGGCTGTGTGCTTTGCGTACAACCAAATTTCGCTAACAGTGTCAAGGATATACCACACTGAGCATCGTCCCACTCTGGGGCATGCCTGCATGCATCACTCTTTGAGTAATAATTATTTACATGCACCTAGTTTATTATTGGTCTAAATCTGTGCAACAGAATTGCTATTGTAATTACTGTTTTAGACCAGCCTTCAGTAAACTTACAGTCTGGTTAAAGTATAATTGTTGTGAGACATTGTTTATTTTGATTTAGCAGGTGGAGTGACGGATACCCAGGTAACGATAGAGGTACAATATATATTGCTATTGTTGGGTTGTTCCTTGCTCTTGGGTTTCACACCAACACTGTTACACAGCTGTGTCAAGTGGGTTGAGCCAATTCTTTGGGGGTGGAAAAGCAGAGTACAGGCCCAATTAATTATCAGCAGCTCCTTCGGGGGTAAGTGCTATATATACACAATGTATTATATAATGGATCCTGTATGTATACAATGTATTATATAATATATCCTGTATGTATACAATGTATTATATATTATATCCTGTATGTATACAATGTATTATAAAATGGATCCTGTATGTATAAAATGTATTATATAATGGATCCTGTATATATACAATGTATTATATAATATATCCTGTATGTATACAATGTATTATATAATGTATCCTGTATGTATACAATGTATTATATAATATATCCTGTATGTATACAATGTATTATATAATGGATCCTGTATATATACAATGTATTATATAATATATCCTGTATGTATACAATGTATTATATAATATATCCTGTATGTATGCAATGTATTATATAATATATCCTGTATGTATACAATGTATTATATAATGTATTCTGTATGTATACAATGTATTATATAATATATCCTGTATGTATACAATGTATTATATAATATATCCTGTATGTATACGATGTATTATATAATGGATCCTATATGTATACAATGTATTATATAATATATCCTGTATGTATACTATGTATTACTTAATGGATCCTGTATGTATACAATGTCTTATAATATAGATCCTGTATGTATACAATGTATTATATAATGTATTCTGTATGTATACAATGTATTATATAATGTATTCTGTTTGTATACAATGTATTATATAATGGATCCTGTATGTATACAATGTATTATATAATGTATTCTGTTTGTATACAATGCATTATATAATGGATCCTGTATGTATACAATGTATTATATAATGTATTCTGTTTGTATACAATGTATTATATAATGGATCCTGTATGTATATTTCCGTGAGGCCTCCTAAGTGCGTAGTGTCAGTGGGAAGGGGATCATCCAGTTGGAAGCTCCTGATTAGTCACTGGCTTTTCCAGGATGACACTACTAGTTCTTCCTCACACAGATATTGATCAGGAATTGGTATAAAATGGACATTATGAACGGGAATTCACCATTTTGTGCTCTCCTCTCCTTGAGGTCATTTGCGGGTCCCTTTAGATCGATGACTTCAAAGACACGAATGGTGACATCCAGAGCCTCTTCTCCATATTTGTCTATCAGGAGGTCCTTGGTGGTGGCCCAGTCTGCTTTTTCTAGTCTTCCTCGGGGGATGGGACGTTTATCTTCATAAGAGAAATCAGACAATTTGTTCCTAAATCTCTTAAAGTCACATCCTTTCAGATCCTCCAGAGAATCTATGATAAGATCCCCGGGGGTTTGTGAGACCTTTCCCAGGACACCAGGAGCCGACCCTGCAAAGAGGACAAGCAACAGCTATAAACATTCATTCTGATTGGATGATTTCCGACACATGACAGCAGATACAGTGCCTTGAAGAAGTATTCATACCCCTTGAAATTTTTCACATTTTGTCATGTTACATCCAAAAACGTAAATGTATTTTATTGGGATTTTATGTGATAGACCAACACAAAGTGTCACATAATTGTGAAGTGGAAGGAAAATGATAAATGATACAAATAAATATGTGAAAAGTGTGGGGAGCATTTGTATTATGCCGAGTCAATACTTTGTTTTGTTTGCTTTGATCTAAACCATTCCATTGTAGCTCTGGCTGTATGTTTTGGGTCGTTGTCCTGCTGGAAGGTGAACCTCCTCCCCAGTCTCAAGTCTTTTGCAGACTCTAACAGGTTTTCTTCTAAGATTGTCCTGTATTTGTCTCCATCCATCTTCCCGTCAACTCTAACCAGCTTCCCTGTCCCTGCTGAAGAAAAGCGTCTCCACCACATGATGCTGCCACCACCATGTTTCACAGTGGGGATGGTGTGTTCAGGGTGATGTGTAGTGTTCATTTTCCGCCACACATAGCGTTTTGTTTTTAGGCCAAAAAGTTCAATTTTGGTCTCATCTGACCAGATCACCTTCTTCCACATGTGGATCTCTGCAGCTCCTCCAGCGTTACCATGGACCTCTTGGCTCTTCTCTGATGAATGCTCTCCTTGCCCGGCCGGTCAGTTTAGGTGGACGGCCATGTCTTGGTAGGTTTGCAGTTGTGCCATACTCTTTCTATTTTCCAATGATGGATTGAACAGAGCTCTGTGAGATGTTCAAAGCTTGGGAGATTTTTTTATAACCTAACCCTGCTTTATACTTCTCCACAACTTTATCCTTGAGCTGTCTGGTGTGTTCCTTGGCCTTCATGATGCTGTTTGTTCACTAAGGTTCTCTAAGAAACCTCTGAGGGCTTCACAGAACAGCTGTATTTATACAGAGATTAAATTAAACACAGGTGGACTCTATTTACTAATTAGGTGACTTCTGAAGGCAATTGGTTGCACTAGATTTTAGTTAGGGGTATCAGAGTAAAGGGGGCTGAATACAAATGCCCCCCCCACACTTTTACATATTTGTAAAAAATTTTGAAAACCATTTATCATTTTCCTTTAACTTCACAATTAATGTCCACTTTTGTTGGTCTATCACATAAAATCCCAATAAAATACATTTAGGTTTTTGGTTGTTACATGACAAAATTTGGAAAATTTCAAGGGGTATGAATACTTTTTCAAGGCACTGCAAGTCTGTACTGGCAGCTGGGAATTCTAATAAGAGTACATAGAAGGGAAGGGAAATAATCCCCCAATATGTCTATATGTACATTATCCTATGAGGAGATTGATTTCCCTGTGGTAATCTCACGATTGCCTCTATAGTGGAAAGGTACCTCTCAGATAAATGAATATTGGGTGCTATTTTTTAAAAAAAATATAAAAAATTATTAGGGGGCTATTTATTAAAATATTCACCTGATGAATAATTCACATTATGTGTGTAATATGTTTATTTCCTATAATCTTCAGCTCCATCTAGTGGCCATAATGTCATATATTACTGGTTTAGGTATTTCAAGAAAATACTGTATTATGGCCACTAGATGGAGCTGATGATCATAGGAAGTAAACCTGTTAGACAAATTACGGGGATTATCAGTGATGGTTGTAGAAATGACACAAACTCATAATATTTTTATTTTATATATAGACCTCCAAATGTATATGTAGGGATTTTAAACATCATGTTTATTGATTGTTTCATAGTTAACTGGTTCCTGACCGCTGCATATACTTATACGTCGGCAGAATGGCACGGCTGCGCAAATGGGCATACCTGTACGTCCCTTTGAATTTGCCGCCATGCCATCGCGTGGGCACGCTCCCGCTGCAAGCTCCGTGAGTAGAATCGTGGGTCCCACGGACTCGATATCCGCGGGGATACCCGCAATCGTCTCATGGAGAGGAAGAACGGGGTGATGCTAATGTAATCAAGCATCTCCCCATTCTGCCTAGTGACACTGTCACTGATCACAGCTCCCTGTGATCGGGAGCGGTGATCAGTGATGTGTCACTCATAGCCACGCCCCCCACAGTTAGAATAACTCCCTAGGACACACTTAACCCCTCCCTAGCCCCCTAGTGGTTAACCCCTTCTCTGCAGTGTCATTTTTACAGTAATCAGTGCAATTTTATAGTACTGATCGCTGTAAAAATTACAATGGTCCTAAAAACGTGTCAAAATTGTCCGATGTGTCTGCCATAATGTTGCAGTCACGATAAAAATCGCAGATCTCCGCCATTACTAGTAAAAAAAAATATTAATAAAAATGCCATAAAACTATCCCTTATTATGTAGACGCTATAACTTTTGCGCAAACCAATCAATAAATGCTTATTGTGATTTTTTTTTTACCAAAAATATGTAGAATACATATCGGCCTACACTGAGGAAAAAAAATATGTTTTTTTATATATTTTTGGGGGATATTTATTATAGCAAAAAGTAAAAAATAATGTGTTTTTTTTCAAAATTGTTGCTCTATTTTTGTTTATAGCGCAAAAAATAAAAACCACAGAGGTGATCAAATGCCACCAAAAGAAAGCTCTATTTGTGGGAAAAAAAGGACGTCAATTTTGTTTGGGAGCCACGTCTCACGACAGCGCAATTGTCAGTTAAAGCAATGCAGTGCCGAATTGCAAAAAGTGCTCTGGTCTTTGGCCAGCAAAATGGTGTGTGGCTTAAGTGGTTAACTAAAAGAAAATAAAAATCCTTTAAGAAACCTTCCCCCTGAATAATGATGCGTCTGATCAGTGTGAACTAAGAACTCTGATTACCCCCAAATCTCCCAGCAGTATCTGTGATTTAACACAGGGCTGTTTTTTCCTCAGGATTATAGACAAAGGATTCCCCCGACCACTACACAAATCACCATAAAATTTGGGGTCCTCCAGCCATTATGGATCATTAGACCATCTCAGAAGATCATTTCCATCAATGATAAATAAAATCTGAAGATACAGGAATGTGATGGTGGAATTGATGAAAGCTCCTGAACTCTTCTAATGGGTGGACTGACCAGATGTCTACAGGAAATGTCCAGACTACTGAGACATAAAATGTCCTATCATCTAATTCCAATCTCTGGAGATGTGAGATGGAGGAAAACATTGGAAAGGATTGTCAGGATCAGCAGTCATACCTTGTGGGGAGGAGGATGAGGAGGAAGAGGTCGCCATGACATCAGGAGATGACCGGAGATGACATCACCTGGAAGGAGCACAAACAATAATAAACAAATTTGTAGTGCGATGAACAGGAATTTGCTTCCTTATGTGAATAACGATTGGCTGTCTAGTTGTCCAATCTGAGAAGATCTGAAATGGACTTCTGGCAAAATTGTGACACCAGTCACTAGACACATAGGTTTACATCACAGATTTGATAACTTAGTGATTTCATTTTTTGTATTGAAAGTTGTCCCCCCTAATCCTAGGGGTGGCGACTGGGACAATGCTATCTTAAGGGCCGAGACTTACTGGATTTAAAAGCTTTCTACTCTTAATCCCCCAGGGATTAATGAGGTCAACTCCTACAGACCTTTTTTGTAGGCGTTGATCCCATGGGACCAATTGGTATCCCCTAGGACCTCGTGGTGCTATCCTTGTCTCTCATCATACAATTATCAAGATCTTTGTTTGCTAATTTTATTGGAGGTCCCTATTCTCTTTCCTTTCCATTCTGCCAGTGGCTCTAGCCTTATGGTCCCCGAAAATTTTGGATGCTGTGATACTGTAGGGTTAGAATTTTATATAAATAATGGTTATCTGGACACTGTGATATTGAACTGATATAGTTAATACTATTTAATGGATTAATATATTTTTTTATTTCTAGATTAATATAATCCCCTCTTTATCTTTCAATGATATTCCTATATTTTTGGATTGAATCCTTATGAATAGGGGCCATTACTCCCCATGTCTGACTTCTGGTTGTTTTTGGGGGTCTATCTCTTTTGGGCGAGTGTGTGATTCCCCATCTCCTTGTCTTCTGTGTTAGATACATTAGATGGCGCACACAGATATCAGACTTGTGGAGGGGCCGACGTCTTTGTTCTTTGTGTTTCACAGTTACAAATCGTCGTGCAGTACTGCTCATGTCCACATGCACAGTCTGGAGTCGTATCTGTTGATGTCATCTTGTGGCACCTCGGCGCACGCTAATGACATCTCAACGGATAGGAATTAGGTGTATCTCATGGTATTTAAGGGGACTGATTTTTCAGATGTTCCCTGTGGTAGCGTGCATGGTGGTGGAGAGACACTCTATGGAGTTGATTGGCTGGTATGTGTTTTGTTATATGCGTTGGTATGACCCTTATGATGTGTTCCTGTATGAACCATTTCTAATGATATGTTTGTTCACAAATCCTGGTGGATCTGGTGTTTGTCTGAGATTCTGTGCAATACTCTATTATGAACACTCCTTGAAGCCTTGATCCCTATTGAGTATATCCAATCCTCTTGATGTGATCCTGACATTAAACTTTGAGATCTCCCAAATAGGTTGGTGTTTCTTTTGATTGCTCTCATTAGGATTAGATCGGTGTTGTTTCAATCATTCTAACAATAAGCCTCTCTAAATGCTCTTTATACATTATATAGAATCTATATGTGGCTTTGGATTGTTCCTTGGACTATTTCCATCTACACATGACTTCAATTCCTATTTGGATAACATACTCTCTCCCCACCCAGATTATATGCACCGCTTAGTGAAGACTTCATAGGTGTTTATCACCAATTGAAATGTTTTCATTGAATTTTTTGAATTTAATTATCTGTAATATAATGGCTGTGAGATAGATCTCTCCACCCTATGAAGTTCTTATTCTTTAAAGTATCTTCTTTTTTATGTAACAGTCTCCTTGTGTGACTTCACTTTTCCTGGTTCCCGCACTCGCCTGTGAGATTGCCAATTTTTTGGGCTTGTGACGCCTAAAATTCTGGTACCGGCTATGTTGGTGAGTTTTCTTTTTTGCTCCAAAATCAACCATTTCGTATGGACTTAATCCTTAATAGGGATGAGCTTCGAGTTGGAGTCGAACTCATGTTCGACTCGAACATTGGCTGTTCGCAAGTTCGCTGAACAGCGAACAATTTGGGGTGTTCGCTGCAAATTCGAATGCCGCGGAACACCCTTTAAAAGTCTATGGGAGAAATCAAAAGTGCTAATTTTAAAGGCTTATATGCAAGTTATTGTCATAAAAAATGTTTGTGGACCCGGGTCCTGCCCCAGGGGACATGTATCAATGCAAAAAAAAGTTTTAAAAACAGCCGTTTTTTCAGGAGCAGTGATTTTAATAATGCTTAAAGTCAAACAATAAAAGTGTAATATCCCTTTAAATTTCGTAGCTGGGGGGTGTCTATAGTATGCCTGTAAAGGGGCGCATGTTTCCCGTGTTTAGAACAGTCTGACAGCAAAATGACATTTCGAAGGAAAAAAGCCATTTAAAAGTACTCGTGGCTATTGCATTGCCGGTCCGACAATACACATAGAAGTTCATTGAAAAAAACGGCATGGGAATTCCCCACAGGGGAACCCCGAAACCAAAATTTAAAAAAAAAATGACGTGGGGGTCCCCCTAAATTCCATACCAGGCCCTTCGGGTCTGGTATGGATATTAAGGGGCACCCCTGCCAAAATGTAAAAAAAAAATGACGTGGGGGTCCCCCTAAATTCCATACCAGACCTTTCAGGTCTGGTATGGATTTTAAGGGGAACACCGCGCCAAAAAAAAAAAAAAACAGCGTGGGGTCCCCCCAAAAATCTATACCAGACCCTTATCCGAGCACGCAACCTGGCAGGCCGCAGGAAAAGAGGGGGACGAGAGAGCGCCCCCCCTCCTGAACCGTACCAGGCCACATGCCCTCAACATTGGGAGGGTGCTTTGGGGTAGCCCCCCAAAACACCTTGTCCCCATGTTGATGAGGACAAGGGCCTCATCCCCACAACCATGGCCGGTGGTTGTGGGGGTCTGCGGGTGGGGGGCTTATCAGAATCTGGAAGGCCCCTTTAACAAGCGGACCCCCAGTTTCCGCCCCCCCCCTGTGTGAAATGGTAAGGAGGTACAAAAGTACCCTTACCATTTCACTAAAAAACTGTCAAAAATGTTAAAAATGACAAGAGATAGTTTTTGACAATTCCTTTATTTAAATGCTTCTTTTTTCTTCTATCTTCCTTCATCTTCTTCTTCTTCTTCTGGCTCTTCTGGTTCTTCCTCCGGCGTTCTCATCCAGCATCTCCTCCGTGGCGTCTTCTATCTTCTTCTCCTCGGGCCGCTCCGCACCCATGGCATGGGGGAGGCTCCCGCTCTTCCCTTCATCTTCTTCATCTTCTTCTCTTCTTCTCTTCTTCATCTTCTTCTCTTCTTCATCTTCTTCTCTTCTTCTCTTCTTCATTTTCTTCTCCGGGCCGCTCCGCATCCATGCTGGCATGGAGGGAGGCTCCCGCTTTGTGACGGCGTCTCCTCGTCTGACAGTTCTTAAATAACAGGGTCAGGGACTTCCCTGTGGCATTCCCCGTGACGTCACAGGGCAGTCCTGTCAAGTCACCGTGCATCAGAGGGGGGCGGGGTCACCAGGTGGCCCCGCCCCCCATTATTTAAGAACCGTCAGATGAGGAGACGCCGTCACACAGCGGGAGCCTCCCTCCATGCCAGCATGGATGTGGAGCGGCCTGGAGAAGAAAATGAAGAAGAGAAGAAGAGAAGAAGAGAAGAAAAGAAGAAGATGAAGAAGAAGATGAAGAGAAGAGCGGGAGCCTCCCCCCATGCCATGGGTGTGGAGCGGCCCGAGGAGAAGAAGATAGAAGACGCCGTGGAGGAGATGCTGGACGAGAACGCCGGAGGAAGAACCAGAAGAAGAAGATGAAGGAAGATAGAAGAAAGAAGAAAGAAGAAGCATTTAAATAAAGGGATTGTCAAAAACTGTCTCTTGTCATTTTTAAAATTTTTGACAGTTTTTTAGTGAAATGGTAGGGGTACTTTCGTACCCCCTTCCCATTTCACACGGGGGGGCGGGATCTGGGGGTCCCCTTGTTAAAGGGGGCTTCCAGATTCCGATAAGCCCCCTGCCCGCAGACCCCCACAACCACCGGCCAGGGTTGTGGGGATGAGGCCCTTGTCCTCATCAACATGGGGACAAGGTGTTTTGGGGGGCTACCGCAAAGCACCCTCCCAATGTTGAGGGCATGTGGCCTGGTACAGTTCAGGAGGGGGGGGCGCTCTCTTGTCCCCCCCTCTTTTCCTGCGGCCTGCCAGGTTGCGTGCTCGGATAGGGGTCTGGTATGAATCTTTGGGGGGACCCCACGCTGTTTTTTTTTTTTTTGGCACGGGGTTCCCCTTAAAATCCGTACCAGACCTGAAGGGCCTGGTATGGAATTTAGGGGGACCCCCACGTCATTTTTTTTTAAATTTTGGTTCGGGGTTCCCCTGTAGGGAATTCCCATGCCATTTTTATCAATGAACTTCTATGTGTATTGTCGGACCGGCAATGCAATAGCCGCGAGTAGTTTTAAATGGCTTTTTTCCTTCGAAATGTCATTTTGCTGTCAGATTGTTCTAAACACGGGAAACATGCGCCCCTTTACAGGCATACTATAGACACCCCCCAGCTATGAAATTTAAAGGGATATTACACTTTTATTGTTTGACTCTAAGCATTATTAAAATCACTGCTCCTGAAAAAACGGACGTTTTTAAAACTTTTTTTGCATTGATCCATGTCCCCTGGGGCAGGACCCAGGTCCCCAAACACTTTTTATGACAATAACTTGCATATAAGCCTTTAAAATTAGCACTTTTGATTATTCATGTTCGTGTCCCATAGACTTTAACGGCGTTCGCATGTTCGAATGAACTTTTTTCCTGTTCGCATGTGCTGGTGCGAACCGAACAGGGGGGTGTTCGGCTCATCCGTAATGCAGGGTGTACAACCACTTTAAACTCACCCTCTGAACTTCTTCAGGACTCGTTTACAACACTCAGATGCACTCAAATGTTTTTTTTTGAATGCAGTACAAATGCATATTTACAAAGAGACAAACAGTCAGCGCAAAAACCCTCAGATAAAACGAAGCTGCTGAACACTAAAGGCAAAT
The DNA here is from genome assembly GCF_042186555.1 of Aquarana catesbeiana. Classification (NCBI taxonomy): domain Eukaryota; kingdom Metazoa; phylum Chordata; class Amphibia; order Anura; family Ranidae; genus Aquarana; species Aquarana catesbeiana. The sequence goes on along the minus strand of NC_133326.1, from coordinate 742,397,570 downwards.
ATATAAATCCTTTCACGTGGTATAATACAAAAAATAGTGCAGCGCTAGATTATAAATCAATATTAAATGTCCGTGAATGAACCATAAGTATCAACGGTGGTGCAGAGTGCTTCATGCAAATCCAAAGTGCTCTTAAATCCGTGCTCCCCCTCTTGTCAGTCAAACCGCTCACCTTGTTAAAAGGACCCCTGAACTAACAGGAAGGTCTAATAGGCGTTCACCACTCGAATGGTGGTCAGGGTAATGTCTTGGCTGAAAGGCAGGAACCTCTTCCTTAGTAGGGATCACCACTTATCTTTTCGGTATGCATGGAATGAACAAAGAAAATACATAGTGCTCTCTGTATAATTTTTAAAAACGATTCCTTTATTAAAAGACAGGTACTCACAAAATTAGCACTATGGCCAGTGCTAGGCTAAAAAGCGCATGGTAATTACAGATGACAGTCTAAGATGGCTGCAGGGGCGTCTAAACCAGGATGTAACCAATCCGCACGCGTATCGTCCGGAGGACTTCCTCAGCGGTCTGTGGATCCTTAGGTATAGTCAGTATTAAATATACAGGCCCCCTGTTTAAATCATCTGTTATTAATTACTCCCGAGTGGCGCTCATCCAATCAGAACGCTCAACTCAGGAGTAGGAAGTGTAAGGAGGTGCATTGTTGATAGTGGTTTCCATAGCGATCGGCGTCGTGATGTCACGACGCCGGACCGCAAGGCTACCCCTCTGTACTCACTTCCCCTTCCTGGGTAAACAGGAAGGGGATCCAACAACTCCAATTGGCTATTGGACATGGTGGGGGCGTGTTAGGATAACCTATGACGCGAACGCACCATCCCCATAACCCGCCTTACGATCACGTGGCTCGCTACGTCTAATGGAAAAGACTTCCTTCCACGTCAGGGGCGTCCCACACTGCGCAACTGCAGCGCGGTCGAATCATCACCCTGACGCGATCGCGTCACCATAATGACGCGGTTTCCGGTCACGTGATCACCTGCGTCAATAGGTACCTCCTTCTTTAGTTGAAGACAGAGACCAAATGAGCTAGGATAGGATGAAGGTGTGTCACATGGTACCAATCCCTCTGCAGCTGAAAAGAAGTGTAAGCAGAGAAGGGATAGTTATACTAGGTAGCGTCTTCTAAAAGGAGAAGGAAAATCAATACCTATAAACCGCTAATGCAATCAGCACCATTGTGTTGAGCTATTCTAATTCAGCAAACATGATCACATATTATCACTATTTAAAACGGATAGATCTGAAGGACAGAGTATAATAACAAAAATAAAAAAATAAAAAAATAAAATGATGATGAAAAAGTGTCCCACCATAAGGAATAAAAATGTATTAATCTAAATAAGACACTTCCCTGCAGCCACCTTTTACAACAAAGCCATCATACAAAAAACAAATCAGTAAATCCCAGATATTTAAATATATAAAAACATAAAGGCCTCCATGATAAAAAATAAACTATCTGTCAGAAATAAAACAGTTCAAATCGAACTCGACATTGAGCCCCTTGGGTACTCCCACACGGGTCTCATACACCCAAAAAGACTCGCGGCGGCTCAATTGTCTTATAAAGTTACCCCCTCTCCAATGGGGTGTAACCTTTTCGACTCCCCAAAATTTCAATTTGGCGGGACTGCGCTTATGACATAATTTAAAATGCTTGGAGACATTATGTGAGTCTAGTCCTTTTTTAATATTAGTAATGTGTTCTCCAATACGGATATGCAAGGGGCGAGACGTTCTACCCACATATTGTAAGCCGCATTCACATTCCATAATATAAACCACCCCTGGCGTGGAGCATGTGATAAAATCTTTAATCTGATAAGTCTTTTTCGTTGCTGTGGCTGTAAATTCTTTACGTTTTTTGATATTCCCCCTAGCTTGTTTACAGGCTGGGCAACGTCCACATGCAAAAAAACCTGTCAAGAGGTTGGATAACCTATTTTCGGAAGCAAGAGGTGGGTCAATGACCCCCGGGGCTAGCTTATCTCTGAGGGAGGGGGCCCTTTTGTAGACAAACTGGGGACGTTCAGGAAGGACAGGGCCAAGCGTTTTGTCTTGCTTTAAAATGGGCCAATACCTCCGAATGATCTTTTCGAATTTCTTGTATTGGACGTTATAGTCCAAAACAATCCTTATATTCCCTGTATTGTCTTGTTTAACCCTAGGACCATTAGAAACGAGTGTGGTTCTATCCATCTTGCGGACAGTCTCAATATGTTTCGTAATGTCTGATTTCTTGTATCCCTTTTGGACAAAACGTGTTGATAGAATTTCAGACTGTACAAGGTACTCCTGTTCATTCCGCCTAATGCGTACAAATTGTCCCTTGGGAATGTTGCACAACCATTGTAAATGGTGGCAACTGCCAAGGGGGATGTACGCATTACGGTCAGTGGGTTTGAAGTGGTTTCTTAATTCTAACCCGTTGTCTTTTAGATGTATATCAAGATCTAGATACGTGACATGATCGATTCCCACATTCCAGGAGAGGACAATATTTCTATTGTTCTCATCCAATTTTTTCATGAAAATGTCAAGGTTCGATCGGTCACCGTTCCAAATCATAATGATATCATCGATATACCGTTGGTAACAGATGAGTTCAGGGGGTGTGTTCTTGTAGATCACTTCTTCCTCCCAGTGTGCCATAAATAAATTGGCAACACTGGGAGCAAAACGAGCCCCCATTGCCACTCCCCTTGTTTGGAGGAAAAACCGTCTATTGTACCAAAAATAATTTTTGGCTAAACAAAATCTTAAACAATCCAGAATAAAGTTCTTTTGTCTTTTTGTCAGATCAGCTGATCCGAATGCCCACTGTACTGAAGTTAGCGCATCTTCATGGCTAATGATCGTGTAAAGGGAACTAACGTCCGCTGTAATTAGTACACATGAAGATGTGAGTGGGAGAGACTCTAAAATGTGGATAATATGTTTAGTATCTTTTACAAAAGAGCGGGTTTTTATAACCATAGGCTGTAGGAAATGGTCTATATACTGACCCAGTCTCGAGGAGACTGAGTCAATCCCGTTGACTATGGGGCGACCAGGGGGGTGGGTACTGTTTTTATGTATTTTAGGCAAAAAGTAAATGATAGGGGTACGGCAAAAAAAAGGGTCCAAATATGAAGCTTCTTTTAAGCTGAGGACACCAATGTGTTTTCCTCTTGCTATAAGGTAGTGTAACTCCTCTTTGTATTGGAGCATCGGGTCCTTTGTAAGTAAAACATAAGTATTATGATCAGCCAGCATATTTTCCATTTCATTGTTGTAATAAGTTTTACTTAAGACAACCAAACCTCCTCCCTTATCAGCTGGGCGTATAACCAGATCTTTGCGTTTTAACAGGGACTCAATTCCTCTTTTGATATGTAAAGGATCGTTAACTTTCCGGACTTTCAATGCATCCAGATCTTTGTTAACCATATTCCTAAAAACTTCCATATGTTTGTTGTCTCGGTTGGGGGGATTGAAAACAGATTTATTGCGGAGAGTGGAGTGCGTAATTGAAGATTTCTGAATATCAGTTGAATTACGCACTATGGCATTCGAAAGGTGGTATTTCTTGATATTGAGGGTCCTCATAAATTTTTGCAAACTAATGTAAGTTTGGAATTTATTTAAGTTACGGGTAGGGGCATATTTCAGGCCCTTATCTAAAACTTTAATCTCATCCTCAGTTAAGGAAGAGCCACTGAGGTTATAAATACCAGCTCCTACCGGGGTCTGACTCTTTTGAGTTCGCCTTCCTCCTCTCCTTCCTCTCTGTTTTTTCTTTTCCTTACTCCGCTGTCTGGGTATCCCAGGGGCGGACCCATATTCACCCTCCCTCCCGGATTGGGTGGGGCAAAAGGGGTCCCCCTCCCCCTTCCATGTGGGGACCTGTAAAAATCCCCTCCCCTCCTAGGTCCAACATTCTGTAAGGGGGTAAACCTATTCTGGGTAGGGATGGGATTTCTGACATGTTGAAAACCTCTTCCTCTATTGGGGGGAAAGTTCCGAGAATAGTTAGAATACTGGTTATCGTTATAACTCCAATTCTGCCCATTCCCAGGATAAGAAGTTTCTTGATGATAAATAACATCATTTGTATGTGGAGGGTTCCAGGGATACTGTCTATAGGGTGATTCATAAACCTCCCTCCCTGGCCCCCTTACTTTCTTATTCTTACCTCTTTTGTTGTGTACAGGTCTAAATTGATTGGAATTGGCAGGGGTGGCATGATTATTGTATTCAAACTGCTCACAATTACCACCATCATTCTCTTGAGTAAGAAAAGGAGTATGGGGGGCTCTCTATTAGTCGGTACTGTTTGTGAGGGAACTGTTAATGAGTCACCTGGTTTGGTTTGCCATTTATAAATATTCCCTTTCCCGAAATCCTCAAAATCTCTTAGATATTTCTTTTTCTTTTTATTTTGGGTCTCATAATCCCATTTAACTAGTTTATTTTTTAACTCAGCTGCAAGTCTAATAAACTCATCAGATTCCTTATGGGACTCAATAGAGCTTTTGAGTTCAGTGATCTGAGTTTCCAGTAGAGTCATCTTACGTCGTTTACGTACTAGGAGAAACTCGATCAGCTCAAGACCCTTACCGGTAAAAAACATTTCCCATTCTTTCATCGAATGCTCATCCATGAGGCCATTGTTGGGATGTACTTCCCATCTAAGTCTCCTCGGGATTAACTTGGCTGTGAGGTATTGTTCAAATGAGACAATGTCCCACCATGTTTTGATTTTTTTCTCAAATAAATAACCGAGTTTTCTAAAACCCGTGGACAGGGCATTAGATTCTTCAGAATTATGGTTACTGGTAAAGATCTCTCCTAATTTAATTTCTCTTTTTTCAATATATTGAAAGATATCCATAGTTAATGCTGCTAGACCGAAATATATTAACCAAACAGTAAATTTACAAAGAGACAAACAGTCAGCGCAAAAACCCTCAGATAAAACGAAGCTGCTGAACACTAAAGGCAAATATATAAATCCTTTCACGTGGTATAATACAAAAAATAGTGCAGCGCTAGATTATAAATCAATATTAAATGTCCGTGAATGAACCATAAGTATCAACGGTGGTGCAGAGTGCTTCATGCAAATCCAAAGTGCTCTTAAATCCGTGCTCCCCCTCTTGTCAGTCAAACCGCTCACCTTGTTAAAAGGACCCCTGAACTAACAGGAAGGTCTAATAGGCGTTCACCACTCGAATGGTGGTCAGGGTAATGTCTTGGCTGAAAGGCAGGAACCTCTTCCTTAGTAGGGATCACCACTTATCTTTTCGGTATGCATGGAATGAACAAAGAAAATACATAGTGCTCTCTGTATAATTTTTAAAAACGATTCCTTTATTAAAAGACAGGTACTCACAAAATTAGCACTATGGCCAGTGCTAGGCTAAAAAGCGCATGGTAATTACAGATGACAGTCTAAGATGGCTGCAGGGGCGTCTAAACCAGGATGTAACCAATCCGCACGCGTATCGTCCGGAGGACTTCCTCAGCGGTCTGTGGATCCTTAGGTATAGTCAGTATTAAATATATAGGCCCCCTGTTTAAATCATCTGTTATTAATTACTCCCGAGTGATCGTAAGGCGGGTTATGGGGATGGTGCGTTCGCGTCATAGGTTATCCTAACACGCCCCCACCATGTCCAATAACCAATTGGAGTTGTTGGATCCCCTTCCTGTTTACCCAGGAAGGGGAAGTGAGTACAGAGGGGTAGCCTTGCGGTCTGGCGTCGTGACATCACGACGCCGATCGCTATGGAAACCACTATCAACAATGCACCTCCTTACACTTCCTACTCCTGAGTTGAGCGTTCTGATTGGATGAGCGCCACTCGGGAGTAATTAATAACAGATGATTTAAACAGGGGGCCTGTATATTTAATACTGACTATACCTAAGGATCCACAGACCGCTGAGGAAGTCCTCTGGATGATACGCGTGCGGATTGGTTACATCCTGGTTTAGACGCCCCTGCAGCCATCTTAGACTGTCATCTGTAATTACCATGCGCTTTTTAGCCTAGCACTGGCCATAGTGCTAATTTTGTGAGTACCTGTCTTTTAATAAAGGAATCGTTTTTAAAAATTATACAGAGAGCACTATGTATTTTCTTTGTTCATTCCATGCATACCGAAAAGATAAGTGGTGATCCCTACTAAGGAAGAGGTTCCTGCCTTTCAGCCAAGACATTACCCTGACCACCATTCGAGTGGTGAACGCCTATTAGACCTTCCTGTTAGTTCAGGGGTCCCTTTAACAAGGTGAGCGGTTTGACTGACAAGAGGGGGAGCACGGATTTAAGAGCACTTTGGATTTGCATGAAGCACTCTGCACCACCGTTGATACTTATGGTTCATTCACGGACATTTAATATTGATTTATAATCTAGCGCTGCACTATTTTTTGTATTATAGTACAAATGCATACAATACAATTGCATATGCAAACATTTTTTTTATGTATTTCAATAAACCTTGTTGATACCATTGTGTTGCCTTTATGTGCATTTAAAAAAAAAAGTACAGCTTGCTGCATTTTGTGTGATTCCATCAAAACAATCAAATCCACAAACAATTTAATAGGCTTAACGTCTCATCCGATCAATTTCCATAGGATTTGATTAAACTGAGTCGATCAGTCAGGGCAGAATATTATCATTTTCAATCAGTCAGCAGCACTGAGAAACACTATATTACCAAAAGTATTGGGACGCCTGCCTTCACACACACATGAACTTTAATGACATCCCAGTCTAATGCTGGCCATACACTATACAGAAAATCGGCCGAACCCATTTTCGAAAAACGAACGTTCGACCGTGACCGCAAACGATCGTGCCATCTTATAATGACCGATAAATTGTTCAGTGGACATGAATAAATAATTTTTTGTTCGTTTTTTTTACATATACCTAGTGCAGACAGTTCGGACGGGAAACACATTAACCTTGCAATTTATCGTACGTTCGGCAGAAATTTACCAAACATCCCGTTCGTTTTTTTACCACAAAAACGTCACAAACGATTATCGATTTGTGCCCATTAACTTGCCGAAAAATGAACAAAGTGTCTATACGAACGATTTTTCGGCCGATTTTTCGTATAGTGTATGGCCAGCATAAGTCCGTAGGGTTCAATATGGAGTTGGCTCCACCCTTTGCAGTTATAACAGCTTCAACTCTTCTGGGAAGGCCGTCCACAAGGTTTATGCCGCGTACACACGGCCGGACTTTCTGGGAAACTAGGTTTAGGAGTGTGTCTATAGGAATGTTTGACCATTCTTCCAGAAGAGTGTTTTTGAGGTCAGGCACTGATGTTGGATGAGAAGGCCCGATTCGCAGTCTCTGCTCTAATTCATCCCAAAGGTGTTCTATTGGGTTGAGGTCAGGACTCTGTGCAGGCAAGTCAGGTTCATCTACCCCAAACTTGTTCATCCATCATCCATGTCTTTATGGACCTTGCTTTGTGCACTGATCCAAATCATTTGGTGGAGAGTTATTATGATGTGTAGTGGGGGCTGGTGTTTTTTTTTTTTTTTTTAGGTGGGAAACAGCTACCCCCCTCTGGTCGGCTGGTGGCTCCACTCCCTGTTCCCAATTGATTGGGTCACCCTCCCCCCTGGGAGTCTTGCAGCCAGTCATCCAGCCCCGCACTTACCCCATGTAGGTTGCGGGCAGCGCCCCTATGGGTGACGGGCAGTGGGTGGGCGTCTGCCCCTCCTCTGCATCATGGTGGCTTCCACCATGCGTATTCTGCCTCCTCCGCCTAAGCAACCAAAAGGATCACCTGTCCTTTCAGCCAATCGGGTGACGGGTCTCAGGACCCACTTTCTGATTGGCTGGGTGGAGGATCAGTGTGAGAATAGTGAATATTTAATCGCTATTGTCACACAACTGGGTGGGCTCGGAGCGCAGTGCTCTTTACCACGAGCCCACCCTTCTTTTGAACCCTTTTAGAGCCTTTCCAACCCCATTGGAATCCATGCGTCTGGTGCCCTGCATGTAGATTAGGGGGCTGGACACATGGATAGGGCGGCGGCACCCGTGCGCCCTTAATGGACAGGCTGCCACTGATGAGATAGTGATGGTGTTTGCACTGTGTGAATAAGAGATAAAAGGAAGGGGAGTGCTGCAAAAAGATGCCAGTGATATGTGGAAACTGAAAAAATATGAAAAAAAAACAAAAATCATATACATGTTGTCACCAAATAATCCTCGTTATAAGAAATCCTAGTACATCCAATAATGGCTAGTGCAGTGTATTAATACAAAATGAACATGTGTGAAACATATAAAAAATATATACCAATCATAGGCCACATAGAGCGGAGTGGATGCTCTCATTTTTTAAAAAGGAGCATAGGCGTCAATCCATGAACACCAAGTTAATATGTCCTTTATATGGAATCCGCTCCCCGGTGTTGTCAGATATAGACTCAATGGATATTTATGTAAATATATAGAGAGAACACTCATAATCCCGTACAGTAGGTGACCGCGATATTGTGTCAATCTCGCCGCTTTTCTCGACGAGATTTGACACCTACGAGCCCCATCGCGGGAGCCAGCGCCGAGATAGCGATGAGCGACAGGCAGTGCTGACAGCTGTCTGGTATGAATCCTGAGGGGGAACACCGCACCAAATTTTAAATGAAAAAAATGGCGTGGGTTCCCCCCAGGGGCATACCAGGCCCTTAGGTCTGGTATGGATTGTAAGAGGAACCCCCCCTACGCCGAAAAATCTGCGTGGGGTCCCCCCAAATTCCATACCAGACCTTTATCTGAGCACGCAGCCCGACCCTTCAGGAAAGGGGGTGGGGACGAGCGAGCGCCCCCCCCTCCTGAACCGTACCAGGCCGCATGCCCTTAACATGGGGGGGTTGGTGTCCTAGGGGAGGGGGGCGCCCTGCGGGCCCCCCCCACCCCAAAGCACCTTGCCCCCATGTTGATGAGGACAAGGGCCTCTTCCTGACAACCGTGGCCATTGGTTGTCGGGGTCTGTGGGCGGGGGGCTTATCGGAATCCGGGAGCCCCCTTTAATAAGGGGGCCACCAGATCCTGGCCCCCCACACTATGTGAATGAGTATGGGGTACATGGTACCCCTACCCATTCACCTAGGGAAAAAAAAGTGTCAATAAAAAAACACACAGTACACAGGTTTTAAAAGTAATTTATTAGGCAGCTCCGGGGGGGGGTCTCTTCCGACTTCGGGAGTCTTCTTCCGACTTCTTCTCCCGGTGTTCCGCCTCTTCTCCCGGGCCCCTCCGCTATCTTCTTCCAGCTCTCTTGCTAGCGGGGGGCCCGGTCTGTTGCCGCTGTCCGGTTCTTCTCCCATATCTTCTGCCGGACTCCCCCGCTATCTTCTTCCAGCTCTATTACTAGCGGGGGGGCGGTCTGCTGCGCTGTCTTGTCCCCTCTTCTCTTCTTCTTCTGATGTTGACATGACGCTCTCTCCTGCTGAAATGGTGTGTCCGAGCTGCGGAGTCATTTATATAGACGGTGACCCCGCACCCTTGTGACGTCACATTCACAGCATGCGCAGGGACTCTGGGGTCATAAGGGGGCATGACCCCAGAGTCCCTGCGCATGCTGTGAATGTGACGTCACAAGGGTGCGGGGTCACCGTCTATATAAATGGCTCCGCAGCTCAAACACACCATTCCAGCAGGAGAGAGCGTCATGTCAACATCAAAAGAAGAGAAGAAGCAGAAGAGAAGAGGGGACAAGACAGCGCAGCAGACCGTCCCCCCGCTAGCAATAGAGCTGGAAGGAGATAGCGGGGGAGTCCGGCAGAAGATATGGAAGAAGAACCGGACAGCGGCAGCAGACCGGGCCCCCGCTAGCAAGAGAGCTGGAAGAAGATAGCGGAGGGGCCCGGGAGAAGAAGAGATCAAACACCGGGAGAAGAAGTCGGAAGAAGACCCCCGAAGCTGCCTAATAAATTACTTTTAAAACCTATGTAGTGTGTTTTTTTTGTTGACTCTTTTTTTTTCCTAGGTGAATGGGTAGGGGTACCACATACCCCATGCTCATTCACATAGGGTGGGGGGCTGGGATCTGGGGGCCCCCTTATTAAAGGGGGTCCGGATTCCGATAAGCCCCCCGCCCGCAGACCCCGACAACCAATGACCAGGGTTGTTGGGAAGAGGCCCTTGTATCATCAACATGCGGGCAAGGTGCTTTGGGGTGCCCCTCCCCCAGGGCACCAAACCCCCCATGTTGAGGGCATGCGGCCTGGTACGGTTTAGGAGGGGGGCGCTCGTCCCCACCCCCTTTCCTGACCGACCGGGCTGCGTGCTCGGATAAGGGTCTGGTATGGATTTTGGGGGGGACCCCCACGCCGATTTTTCGGCGTAGGGGGTTCCCCTTACAATCCATACCAGACCTAAGGGCCTGGTATGCCCCTGGGGGGGAACCCACGCCATTTTTTTCATTTAAAATTTGGCGTTCCCCCTCAGAATTCATACCAGAAAGCTGTCAGCACTGCCTGTCGCTCATCGCGAAAGGAACAAAAGTTTTCCTTTCCCGATGAGTGAGCCAGCTCCGGATGCACAGTACCCTGTCACTGAGAACCAGCGCAATGGGATCGCTCTGGAAACACAATCTCACAGTCAAGTACTGTATGTGGAAGAGATTTATTGATTTCTGTGACCAGTATATGCTGTACACATTACAGCAGTGAGGTCAGCTGCTTGCAGACACAGAGGTGTCATCACTGAAGATTGTATTTTGGACACCTGTGTTTCCTGGTGGTGGGATTGATCGATTTTTGCCCTACATGGATTTCTTCCATTATACCATATTACTATATGAACTTTCTGCTACTTTTATATATTTTATCAATATTTTGTCTGGGATTAATTACTGTGTGTATTTACATGAGCATCCACTTAACTCTATGTGGCATATGATTTGGTATATATTTTTTATGTTTCACACGTGTTCATTTTTTTATTGTATTATTACACTGCACTAGTCATTATTGGATGTACTAGGATTTCTTATAACGAGGATTATTTGGTGACAACATGTATATGATTTTTGTTTTTCTTTCACATTTTTTCAGTTTCTACATATCACTGGCATCTTTTTGCAGCACTCCCCTTCCTTTCATCTCTTATTCACACAGTGCAAACACCATCACTATCTCATCTATTTATTTTTCTGTTTGGATCAGACTTACAGGTTTTTGCAGCAGTGCCCCTTAGATTAGGTTTTCAGACAGTGCTGGAGTCATTTACACACACAGGCTGCCACTGATGGGGTGGTGTTGTTTTTCAGGGGTTAGGGTTGGCCCCTCAGGGGTTAGGGTTGGCCCATCAGGGGTTAGGGTTGGCCCCTTAGTTCCAGTGAAGTGAACTCTTAAGGCGTCAGCATACCAAGACATTTTGGACATTTTCATGCTCCCAACTTCGTGGGAACAGTTTGGGGACGGCCCCTTCCTGTTCCAACATGACTGCCCACCAGTGCACAAAGCAAGGTCCATAAAGACATGGGTGTGCAAGTTTGGGGTGGATGAACCTGATTGGCCTGCACAGAGTCCTGACCTCAACTCGACAGAACATCTTTGGGATGAATTAGAGCGGAGACTTCAAGCCAGGCCTTCTCGTCCAACATCAGTGCCTGACCTCACAAATGCTCTTCTGGAAGAATGGTCAAACATTCCCATAGACACACTCCTAATGCCGTGTACACATTACTGGACTTTACGGCATACTTGGTTTGGCAGACCGGAGTCCGCCGCACATTCCGATCGTGTGTAGGCTCCCGCTGACTTTTTTCCCAAAAGTCCGCAGGACCTAGAAATGAAAAATGTTTCAAATCTTTCCGTCGTAAGTCCGCTGGACTCAGTTCCTGATGGAGAGCCCATTCGTCTGCATGCTGGTCCGACGGACCAGATACGACGCAGGGGCAGGGTACTGCATTTTGCACTCGCTGCAATAGGAAAAAACTATTTTCCTATTGCGGCAAGCACGGGGCATACCAGGCCCTTAGGTCTGGTATGGATTTTAAGGGGAACCCCCTATGCCAAAAAAATCAGCATGGGGGTCCCCCCAAAATCCATGCCAGACCCTTATCCGAGTACGCAGCCTGGCCGGTCAGGAAAGCGGGAGTGAGCACCCCCCCTCCTGAACCATACCAGGCCACATGCCCTTAACATGGGGGGGTGCTTTGGGGGAGGGGTGCCCTGCGCCCCCCCCACCCTAAAGTACCTTGTCCTCATGTTAATGAGGACAAGGGCCTCTTCCCGACAACCCTGGCTGTTGGTTGTCGGAGTCTGCGGGTGGGGGGCTTATCAGAATCTGGGAGCCCCCTTTAATAAGAGGGCCCCCAGATCCCGGCCACCCACCCTATGTGAATGTGTATGGGGTATATGGTACCCCTACCCATTCACCTGGGGGAAAAAGTGTCAATAAAAAAAAGCACACGACACAGGTAAGTAATTTATTAGACAGCTCCGGGGGTCTTTTTGCGACTTCGGGGTTCTTCTTCCGACTTCGGGGGTCTCTCCGGTTCTTCTCCGCTGTCTCCGGCCTCTTCTCCCGTTGTTTTACCTTTTCTCTGCACTCTCCAGGTCTTCTGCCGGGCTTCTCCGCTATCTTCTGCTCTTTTGCCGTTCTTTTGCTAGCGGCGGCCCAGTCTCCTGCCTTCTGCCTTCTTGTCTTCCTCCCTCTTCTCTTCTTGCGATGTTGACACAATGTTCTCTCTGGCTGGAATGCTCTCTGAGCGCTCTGATGTGACTTATATAGGCGGTAACCCTGCCCCCTTATGCCGTCACAGTCCCTGGGCATGCTGGGACTGTAACGGCATAAGGGGGCGGGGTCACCGGGTGATGTTGACCACGCCCCCCCTAAAACGTCACAGTCCAGCATGCCCAGAGACTGTGACGGCATAAGGGGGCGGGGTCACCGCCTATATAAGTCACATCAGAGCACTCAGAGAGCATACCAGCCGGAGAGAGCATCGTGTCAACATCTCAAGAAGAGAAGAGGGAGGAAGAAAAGAAGGCAGAAGTCCGGGCCCCTGCTAGCAAAACAGTGTCAAAAAGAGCAGAAGATAGCGGAGGAGTCTGGCAGAAGACCCGGAGAGCGCGGAGAACAACCGGAGAGACCCCCGGAGCCGGAAGAAGACCCCCGGAGCTGTCTAATAAATTACTCTTAAAACCTGTGTAATGTTTTTTTTATTGACACTTTTTCCCTAGGTGAATGGGTAGGGGGCCGGGATCTGGGGGCCCCCCTTATTAGAGGGGGCTCCCAGATTCCAATAAGCCCCCTGCCCACAGACCCCGACAGCCAATGGCCAGGGTTGTCGGGAAGAGGCCCTTGTCCTCATCAACATGGGGACAAGGTGCTTTGGGGAGGGGGGGCCACAGAGTGTGCAGGATTCCCCCTTACATCCGAGTGTGCAGCATCCCCCCTTACATCAGAGTGTGCAGGATTCCCCCTTACATCAGAGTGTGCAGGATTCCCCCTTACATCAGAGTGGGCAGTATTCCCCCTTACATCAGAGTGTGCAGCATTCCCCCTTACATCAGAGTGTGCAGGATTCCCCCTTACATCAGAGTGTGCAGTATTCCCCCTTACATCAGAGTGTGCAGTATTCCCCCTTACATCAGAGTGTGCAGTATTCCCCCTTACATAAGAGTGTGCAGGGTTCGCCCTTACATCAGAGTGTGCAGGATTCCCCCTTACATCAGAGTGTACAGGATTCCCCCTTACATCAGAGTGTGCAGGATTCCCCCTTACATCAGAGTGTGCAGGATTTCCCCTTACATCAGAGTGTGCAGTATTCCCCCTCACATCAGAGTGTGCAGGATTCCCCCTTACATCAGAGTGTACAGGATTCCCCCTTACATCAGAGTGTGCAGTATTCCCCCCTTACATCAGAGTGTGCAGGATCCCCCCTTACATAAGCGTGTGCAGGATTCCCCCTTGCATTGAAATGAAACTCTTATGTAAAGGGGAATGCTGCAAATCATGATCCAAGAGGAACTCTGATGTGGGGGGGCTCTGGTGATCAGGGACCACCTTATATCAGAGTCCACTTTGTTCTCTTTACATCAGGGTCCGCAAATTGAGTTCCCCCATGCGACTTAAGGGGGAATCCTGCAAACTCTGATGTAAAGGGGAACACCAGAAACTCTGATGTTGTGGGCACTCTGGTGACCAGAGCCCACTTTCCGTGAATACACTAAGGTAAGGGGGGTTTACTAATACAGGGGGGAACCTTTATATCAGTGCCCCCTTACATCCGTGACTACCCCTCAGATTGGCCTGGCAGCGATGTCACTGACCTCCCCTCAGGTGCACCGTGCAGGGCTCAGTCAAAAGGCTCCAGCTTGGTGGCTCTGGGTTTTATCCTACAGGAGACGGTCAGAGACTGCAGGCAGGATACATAAGACTGTCAGAGACTGCAGGCAGGATACAGGAGACGGTCAGAGACTGCAGACATGCTACAAGAGATGGTCAGAGACTGCGAACATGCTACAGGAGACGGTTAGAGACTGTGGATATACTACAGGAGAGGGTCAGAGACTGCGAACATGCAACAGGAGACGGTCAGAGACTGCGGACATGCAACAGGAGAGGGTCAGAGACTGCGGACATGCAACAGGAAAGGGTCAGAGACTGCGGATATGCTACAGGAGATGGTCAGAGACTGCAGACATGCTACAGGAGACGGTCAGAGACTGCAGATAGGATACAGGAGACGGTCAGAGATTGCAGACATGCTACTGGAGATGGTCAGAGACTGCAGACAGGATAAAGGGGATGGTCAGAGACTGCAGACAGGATACAGGAGACGGTCAGAGACTGAAGACATGCTACAGGAGGCGGTCAGAGACTGAAGACATACTACAGGAGACGGTCAGAGACTGCAGGCAGGATACAGGAGATGGTCAGAGACTGCAGACATGATACAGGAGGCGGTCAGAGACTGAAGACATGCAACAGGAGGCGGTCAGAGACTGAAGACATGCAAAAGGAGAGGGTCAGAGACTGCGGACATGCAACAGGAAAGGGTCAGAGACTGCGGATATGCTACAGGAGATGGTCAGAGACTGCAGACATGCTACAGGAGACGGTCAGAGACTGCAGATAGGATACAGGAGACGGTCAGAGACTGCAGACATGCTACTGGAGATGGTCAGAGACTGCAGACAGGATAAAGGGGATGGTCAGAGACTGCAGACAGGATACAGGAGACGGTCAGAGACTGAAGACATGCTACAGGAGGCGGTCAGAGACTGAAGACATGCTACAGGAGGCGGTCAGAGACTGAAGACATACTACAGGAGACGGTCAGAGACTGCAGGCAGGATACAGGAGATGGTCAGAGACTGCAGACATGATACAGGAGGCGGTCAGAGACTGAAGACATGCAACAGGAGGCGGTCAGAGACTGAAGACATGCAAAAGGAGGCGGTCAGAGGCTGCAGACATGCTACAGGAGATGGTCAAAGACTGCAGACATAGTACAGGAGACAGTCAGAGACTGCGGACATGATACAGGAGGCGGTCAGAGACTGCAGACATAGTACAGGAGACCAAATGTGCTTACTACTTACTCAGATAAAAATATATGAATAAACACCTCAAGACCATCAAGCACAATACATAATCAATGATATTATGACCATACAGTACAAACACAATATACAGCAGCACTTTTCATCAGAAAATATCAGACAAATCATATTGCTGCTGCTGCCTCCCCTCTCCTGGCATGCTGGGATTTGTAGTGCCCCTGACACGAGGTGGTAACTCTGGAGAGGACTGAGGAGGCTGTGCCTGGACTGGTGAGCACTGCAGGTAATAGGTAGAGATTGGGGAGAAAACGTCCTCTCTTTAGAAGCAGATCTGACACACAAAAAACGATGTACTGTACACAAGCCTGCTACACAGCCCATCCTCTGCCCCCCTCCTGCCCACTAAGATAAGGCAAAGACAGGACTGCATTTAGCTAATAGCTAGCTTACCCTCTGCTAGGCTGAAGTCCGTCCGGCTCCCCTGCAGGCTCACTCCTCTCCTCTCCCTCCCAGAATCAAATAAGGTGCGTTGTGGAGGGAAGGGGGAGGGTACAAGACAAGTGGCAGCAGTCACATAATGATCATTGGGATGTTTGGAGACTCTCGCCAATGCTTTGGGACTGCACATGCGCAGTTCCGAAACGGGACCGTCATTTTAATTGGCAAGATTTTTTTTTTACGGCTTTTCACGGACATGAAAAAATAGCCCCATTTTTATGGGCGGTTGGCAACACTGACACAGGGGTTCCACAATTACTACACAGTCTGCAGGATTCCCCCTTACATCAGAGTCTGCAGGATTCCCCCTTACATCAGAGTCTGCAGGATTCCCCCTTACATCAGAGTGTGCAGGATTCCACCTTACATCAGAGTTTGCAGTATTCCCCCTTACATCAGAGTGTGCAGGATTCCCCCTTACATCAGAGTGTGCAGGATCCCCCTTACATCAGAGTTTGCAGGATTCCCCCTTACATCAGGGTGTGCAGGTTTCCACCTTACATCAGAGTGTGCAGGGTTCCCCCTTACATCGGAGTGTGCAGGATTCCCCCTTACATCAGAGTGTGCAGTATTCCCCCTTACATCAGGGTGTTCAGGATTCCCCCTTACATCAGAGTGTGCAGGATTCCCCCTTACATCAGAGTGTGCAGTATTCCCCCTTACATCAAAGTGTGCAGTATTCCCCCTTACATCAGAGTGTGCAGGATTCCCCCTTACATCAGAGTGTGCAGTATCCCCCCTTACATCAGGGTGTGCAGGATTCCCCCTTACATCAGAGTGTGCAGGATTCCCCCTTACATCAGAGTGTGCAGGATTCCCCCTTACATCAGAGTGTGCAGGATCCCCCCTTACATCAGAGTGTGCAGTATTCCCCCTTACATCAGAGTGTGCAGTATTCCCCCTTACATCAGAGTGTGCAGAATTCCTCCCTTACATCAGAGTGTGCAGAATTCCCCCCTTACATCAGAGTGTGCAGGATCCCCCCTTACATCAGAGTGTGCAGGATCCCCCCTTACATAAGCATGTGCAGGATTCCCCCTTGCATTGAAATGAAACTCTTATGTAAAGGGGAATGCTGCAAATAATGATCCAAGGGGGAACTCTGATGTGGGGGGAGCTCTGGTGACCAGAGACCACCTTATATCAGAGTCCACTTTGTTCTCTTTACATCAGGGTCCGCAAATTGAGTTCCCCCATGCGACTTAAGGGGGAATCCTGCAGACTCTGATGTAAAGGGGAACGCCAGGAACTCTGATGTTGTGGGCACTCTGGTGACCAGAGCCCACTTTCCGTGAATACACTAAGGTAAGGGGGGTTTACTAATATAGGGGGGAACCTTTATATCAGTGCCCCCTTACATCCGTGACTCCCCCTCTGATTGGCCTGGCAGCGCTGTCACTGACCTCCCCTCAGGTGCACCGTTAAGGGCTCAGTCAAAAGGCTCCAGCTTGGTGGCTCTGGGTTTTATCCTACAGGAGACGGTCAGAGACTGCAGGCAGGATACATGAGACTGTCAGAGACTGCAGGCAGGATACAGGAGACGGTCAGAGACTGCAGGCAGGATACAGGAGACGGTAAGAGACTGCGGACATGCTACAGGAGACGGTTAGAGACTGTGGATATACTACAGGAGAGGGTCACAGACTGCGAACATGCTACAGGAGACGGTCAGAGACTGCAGATGGGATACAGGGAATGGTCAGAGACTGCAGACAGGATACAGCAGACAGTCAGAGACTGAAGACATGCTACAGGAGACGGTCAGAGACTGAAGAAATGCTACAGGAGACGGTCACAGACTGAAGACAGGATACAGGAGACGGTCAAAGACTGCAGATAGGGTACAGGAGATGGTCAGAGACTGCAGACATGATACAGGAGGCGGTCAGAAACTGCAGACATGATACAGGAGATGGTCAGAGACTGCAGACATGCTACAGGAGACGATCAGAGACTGCAGACATACTACAGGAGACAGTCAGAGACTGCGGACATACTACAGGAGATGGTCAAAGACTGCAGACATAGTACAGGAGACGGTCAGAGATTGCGGACATACTACAGGAGATGGTCAAAGACTGCAGACATACTACAGGAGGCGGTCAGAGACTGCAGACATGCTACAGGAGATGGTCAGAGACTGCAGACAGGATACAGGGGATGGTCAGAGACTACAGACAGGATACAGGAGACGTTCAGAGACTGCAGACAGGATACAGGAGACGGTCACAGACTGCAGACAGGATACAGGAGACGGTCAGAGACTGCAGATAGGGTACAGGAGACGGTCAGAGACTGCAGGCAGGATACAGAAGATGGTCAGAGACTGCAGACATGATACAGGAGATGGTCAGAGACTGCAGGCAGGATACAGAAGGATACTGCAGGCACGTGATCACCTGCGTCAATAGGTACCTCCTTCTTTAGTTGAAGACAGAGACCAAATGAGCTAGGATAGGATGAAGGTGTGTCACATGGTACCAATCCCTCTGCAGCTGAAAAGAAGTGTAAGCAGAGAAGGGATAGTTATACTAGGTAGCGTCTTCTAAAAGGAGAAGGAAAATCAATACCTATAAACCGCTAATGCAATCAGCACCATTGTGTTGAGCTATTCTAATTCAGCAAACATGATCACATATTATCACTATTTAAAATGGATAGATCTGAAGGACAGAGTATAATAACAAAAATAAAAAAATAAAATGATGATGAAAAAGTGTCCCACCATAAGGAATAAAAATGTATTAATCTAAATAAGACACTTCCCTGCAGCCACCTTTTACAACAAAGCCATCATACAAAAAACAAATCAGTAAATCCCAGATATTTAAATATATAAAAACATAAAGGCCTCCATGATAAAAAATAAACTATCTGTCAGAAATAAAACAGTTCGGATCGAACTCGACATTGAGCCCCTTGGGTACTCCCACACGGGTCTCATACACCCAAAAAGACTTGCGGCGGCTCAATTGTCTTATAAAGTTACCCCCTCTCCAATGGGGTGTAACCTTTTCGACTCCCCAAAATTTCAATTTGGTGGGACTGCGCTTATGACATAATTTAAAATGCTTGGAGACATTATGTGAGTCTAGTCCTTTTTTTAATATTAGTAATGTGTTCTCCAATACGGATATGCAAGGGGCGAGACGTTCTACCCACATATTGTAAGCCGCATTCACATTCCATAATATAAACCACCCCTGGCGTGGAGCATGTGATAAAATCTTTAATCTGATAAGTCTTTTTCGTTGCTGTGGCTGTAAATTCTTTACGTTTTTTGATATTCCCCCTAGCTTGTTTACAGGCTGGGCAACGTCCACATGCAAAAAAACCTGTCAAGAGGTTGAATAACCTATTTTCGGAAGCAAGAGGTGGGTCAATGACCCCCGGGGCTAGCTTATCTCTGAGGGAGGGGGCCCTTTTGTAGACAAACTGGGGACGTTCAGGAAGGACAGGGCCAAGCGTTTTGTCTTGCTTTAAAATGGGCCAATACCTCCGAATGATCTTTTCGAATTTCTTGTATTGGACGTTATAGTCCAAAACAATCCTTATATTCCCTGTATTGTCTTGTTTAATCCTAGGACCATTAGAAACGAGTGTGGTTCTATCCATCTTGCGGACAGTCTCAATATGTTTCGTAATGTCTGATTTATTGTATCCCTTTTGGACAAAACGTGTTGATAGAATTTCAGACTGTACAAGGTACTCCTGTTCATGTGAACAATTCCGCCTAATGCGTACAAATTGTCCCTTGGGAATGTTGCACAACCATTGTAAATGGTGGCAACTGCCAAGGGGGATGTACGCATTACGGTCAGTGGGTTTGAAGTGGTTTCTTAATTCTAACCCGTTGTCTTTTAGATGTATATCAAGATCTAGATACGTGACATGATCGATTCCCACATTCCAGGAGAGGACAATATTTCTATTGTTCTCATCCAATTTTTTCATGAAAATGTCAAGGTTCGATCGGTCACCGTTCCAAATCATAATGATATCATCGATATACCGTTGGTAACAGATGAGTTCAGGGGGTGTGTTCTTGTAGATCACTTCTTCCTCCCAGTGTGCCATAAATAAATTGGCAACACTGGGAGCAAAACGAGCCCCCATTGCCACTCCCCTTGTTTGGAGGAAAAACCGTCTATTGTACCAAAAATAATTTTTGGCTAAACAAAATCTTAAACAATCCAGAATAAAGTTCTTTTGTCTTTTTGTCAGATCAGCTGATCCGAATGCCCACTGTACTGAAGTTAGCGCATCTTCATGGCTAATGATCGTGTAAAGGGAACTAACGTCCGCTGTAATTAGTACACATGAAGATGTGAGTGGGAGAGACTCTAAAATGTGGATAATATGTTTAGTATCTTTTACAAAAGAGCGGGTTTTTATAACCATAGGCTGTAGGAAATGGTCTATATACTGACCCAGTCTCGAGGAGACTGAGTCAATCCCGTTGACTATGGGGCGACCAGGGGGGTGGGTACTGTTTTTATGTATTTTAGGCAAAAAGTAAATGATAGGGGTACGGCAAAAAAAAGGGTCCAAATATGAAGCTTCTTTTAAGCTGAGGACACCAATGTGTTTTCCTCTTGCTATAAGGTAGTGTAACTCCTCTTTGTATTGGAGCATCGGGTCCTTTGTAAGTAAAACATAAGTATTATGATCAGCCAGCATATTTTCCATTTCATTGTTGTAATAAGTTTTACTTAAGACAACCAAACCTCCTCCCTTATCAGCTGGGCGTATAACCAGATCTTTGCGTTTTAACAGGGACTCAATTCCTCTTTTGATATGTAAAGGATCGTTAACTTTCCGGACTTTCAATGCATCCAGATCTTTGTTAACCATATTCCTAAAAACTTCCATATGTTTGTTGTCTCGGTTGGGGGGATTGAAAACAGATTTATTGCGGAGAGTGGAGTGCGTAATTGAAGATTTCTGAATATCAGTTGAATTACGCACTATGGCATTCGAAAGGTGGTATTTCTTGATATTGAGGGTCCTCATAAATTTTTGCAAACTAATGTAAGTTTGGAATTTATTTAAGTTACGGGTAGGGGCATATTTCAGGCCCTTATCTAAAACTTTAATCTCATCCTCAGTTAAGGAAGAGCCACTGAGGTTATAAATACCAGCTCCTACCGGGGTCTGACTCTTTTGAGTTCGCCTTCCTCCTCTCCTTCCTCTCTGTTTTTTCTTTTCCTTACTCCGCTGTCTGGGTATCCCAGGGGCGGACCCATATTCACCCTCCCTCCCGGATTGGGTGGGGCAAAAGGGGTCCCCCTCCCCCTTCCATGTGGGGACCTGTAAAAATCCCCTCCCCTCCTAGGTCCAACATTCTGTAAGGGGGTAAACCTATTCTGGGTAGGGATGGGATTTCTGACATGTTGAAAACCTCTTCCTCTATTGGGGGGAAAGTTCCGAGAATAGTTAGAATACTGGTTATCGTTATAACTCCAATTCTGCCCATTCCCAGGATAAGAAGTTTCTTGATGATAAATAACATCATTTGTATGTGGAGGGTTCCAGGGATACTGTCTATAGGGTGATTCATAAACCTCCCTCCCTGGCCCCCTTACTTTCTTATTCTTACCTCTTTTGTTGTGTACAGGTCTAAATTGATTGGAATTGGCAGGGGTGGCATGATTATTGTATTCAAACTGCTCACAATTACCACCATCATTCTCTTGAGTAAGAAAAGGAGTATGGGGGGCTCTCTATTAGTCGGTACTGTTTGTGAGGGAACTGTTAATGAGTCACCTGGTTTGGTTTGCCATTTATAAATATTCCCTTTCCCGAAATCCTCAAAATCTCTTAGATATTTCTTTTTCTTTTTATTTTGGGTCTCATAATCCCATTTAACTAGTTTATTTTTTAACTCAGCTGCAAGTCTAATAAACTCATCAGATTCCTTATGGGACTCAATAGAGCTTTTGAGTTCAGTGATCTGAGTTTCCAGTAGAGTCATCTTACGTCGTTTACGTACTAGGAGAAACTCGATCAGCTCAAGACCCTTACCGGTAAAAAACATTTCCCATTCTTTCATCGAATGCTCATCCATGAGGCCATTGTTGGGATGTACTTCCCATCTAAGTCTCCTCGGGATTAACTTGGCTGTGAGGTATTGTTCAAATGAGACAATGTCCCACCATGTTTTGATTTTTTTCTCAAATAAATAACCGAGTTTTCTAAAACCCGTGGACAGGGCATTAGATTCTTCAGAATTATGGTTACTGGTAAAGATCTCTCCTAATTTAATTTCTCTTTTTTCAATATATTGAAAGATATCCATAGTTAATGCTGCTAGACCGAAATATATTAACCAAACAGTAAATTTACAAAGAGACAAACAGTCAGCGCAAAAACCCTCAGATAAAACGAAGCTGCTGAACACTAAAGGCAAATATATAAATCCTTTCACGTGGTATAATACAAAAAATAGTGCAGCGCTAGATTATAAATCAATATTAAATGTCCGTGAATGAACCATAAGTATCAACGGTGGTGCAGAGTGCTTCATGCAAATCCAAAGTGCTCTTAAATCCGTGCTCCCCCTCTTGTCAGTCAAACCGCTCACCTTGTTAAAAGGACCCCTGAACTAACAGGAAGGTCTAATAGGCGTTCACCACTCGAATGGTGGTCAGGGTAATGTCTTGGCTGAAAGGCAGGAACCTCTTCCTTAGTAGGGATCACCACTTATCTTTTCGGTATGCATGGAATGAACAAAGAAAATACATAGTGCTCTCTGTATAATTTTTAAAAACGATTCCTTTATTAAAAGACAGGTACTCACAAAATTAGCACTATGGCCAGTGCTAGGCTAAAAAGCGCATGGTAATTACAGATGACAGTCTAAGATGGCTGCAGGGGCGTCTAAACCAGGATGTAACCAATCCGCACGCGTATCGTCCGGAGGACTTCCTCAGCGGTCTGTGGATCCTTAGGTATAGTCAGTATTAAATATACAGGCCCCCTGTTTAAATCATCTGTTATTAATTACTCCCGAGTGATCGTAAGGCGGGTTATGGGGATGGTGCGTTCGCGTCATAGGTTATCCTAACACGCCCCCACCATGTCCAATAACCAATTGGAGTTGTTGGATCCCCTTCCTGTTTACCCAGGAAGGGGAAGTGAGTACAGAGGGGTAGCCTTGCGGTCTGGCGTCGTGACATCACGACGCCGATCGCTATGGAAACCACTATCAACAATGCACCTCCTTACACTTCCTACTCCTGAGTTGAGCGTTCTGATTGGATGAGCGCCACTCGGGAGTAATTAATAACAGATGATTTAAACAGGGGGCCTGTATATTTAATACTGACTATACCTAAGGATCCACAGACCGCTGAGGAAGTCCTCTGGATGATACGCGTGCGGATTGGTTACATCCTGGTTTAGACGCCCCTGCAGCCATCTTAGACTGTCATCTGTAATTACCATGCGCTTTTTAGCCTAGCACTGGCCATAGTGCTAATTTTGTGAGTACCTGTCTTTTAATAAAGGAATCGTTTTTAAAAATTATACAGAGAGCACTATGTATTTTCTTTGTTCATTCCATGCATACCGAAAAGATAAGTGGTGATCCCTACTAAGGAAGAGGTTCCTGCCTTTCAGCCAAGACATTACCCTGACCACCATTCGAGTGGTGAACGCCTATTAGACCTTCCTGTTAGTTCAGGGGTCCTTTTAACAAGGTGAGCGGTTTGACTGACAAGAGGGGGAGCACGGATTTAAGAGCACTTTGGATTTGCATGAAGCACTCTGCACCACCGTTGATACTTATGGTTCATTCACGGACATTTAATATTGATTTATAATCTAGCGCTGCACTATTTTTTGTATTATAGTACAAATGCATACAATACAATTGCATATGCAAACATTTTTTTTATGTATTTCAATAAACCTTGTTGATACCATTGTGTTGCCTTTATGTGCATTTAAAAAAAAAAGTACAGCTTGCTGCATTTTGTGTGATTCCATCAAAACAATCAAATCCACAAACAATTTAATAGGCTTAACGTCTCATCCGATCAATTTCCATAGGATTTGATTAAACTGAGTCGATCAGTCAGGGCAGAATATTATCATTTTCAATCAGTCAGCAGCACTGAGAAACACTATATTACCAAAAGTATTGGGACGCCTGCCTTCACACACACATGAACTTTAATGACATCCCAGTCTAATGCTGGCCATACACTATACAGAAAATCGGCCGAACCCATTTTCGAAAAACGAACGTTCGACCGTGACCGCAAACGATCGTGCCATCTTATAATGACCGATAAATTGTTCAGTGGACATGAATAAATAATTTTTTGTTCGTTTTTTTTACATATACCTAGTGCAGACAGTTCGGACGGGAAACACATTAACCTTGCAATTTATCGTACGTTCGGCAGAAATTTACCAAACATCCCGTTCGTTTTTTTACCACAAAAACGTCACAAACGATTATCGATTTGTGCCCATTAACTTGCCGAAAAATGAACAAAGTGTCTATACGAACGATTTTTCGGCCGATTTTTCGTATAGTGTATGGCCAGCATAAGTCCGTAGGGTTCAATATGGAGTTGGCTCCACCCTTTGCAGTTATAACAGCTTCAACTCTTCTGGGAAGGCCGTCCACAAGGTTTATGCCGCGTACACACGGCCGGACTTTCTGGGAAACTAGGTTTAGGAGTGTGTCTATAGGAATGTTTGACCATTCTTCCAGAAGAGTGTTTTTGAGGTCAGGCACTGATGTTGGATGAGAAGGCCCGATTCGCAGTCTCTGCTCTAATTCATCCCAAAGGTGTTCTATTGGGTTGAGGTCAGGACTCTGTGCAGGCAAGTCAGGTTCATCTACCCCAAACTTGTTCATCCATCATCCATGTCTTTATGGACCTTGCTTTGTGCACTGATCCAAATCATTTGGTGGAGAGTTATTATGATGTGTAGTGGGGGCTGGTGTTTTTTTTTTTTTTTTTTAGGTGGGAAACAGCTACCCCCCTCTGGTCGGCTGGTGGCTCCACTCCCTGTTCCCAATTGATTGGGTCACCCTCCCCCCTGGGAGTCTTGCAGCCAGTCATCCAGCCCCGCACTTACCCCATGTAGGTTGCGGGCAGCGCCCCTATGGGTGACGGGCAGTGGGTGGGCGTCTGCCCCTCCTCTGCATCATGGTGGCTTCCACCATGCGTATTCTGCCTCCTCCGCCTAAGCAACCAAAAGGATCACCTGTCCTTTCAGCCAATCGGGTGACGGGTCTCAGGACCCACTTTCTGATTGGCTGGGTGGAGGATCAGTGTGAGAATAGTGAATATTTAATCGCTATTGTCACACAACTGGGTGGGCTCGGAGCGCAGTGCTCTTTACCACGAGCCCACCCTTCTTTTGAACCCTTTTAGAGCCTTTCCAACCCCATTGGAATCCATGCGTCTGGTGCCCTGCATGTAGATTAGGGGGCTGGACACATGGATAGGGCGGCGGCACCCGTGCGCCCTTAATGGACAGGCTGCCACTGATGAGATAGTGATGGTGTTTGCACTGTGTGAATAAGAGATAAAAGGAAGGGGAGTGCTGCAAAAAGATGCCAGTGATATGTGGAAACTGAAAAAATATGAAAAAAAAACAAAAATCATATACATGTTGTCACCAAATAATCCTCGTTATAAGAAATCCTAGTACATCCAATAATGGCTAGTGCAGTGTATTAATACAAAATGAACATGTGTGAAACATATAAAAAATATATACCAATCATAGGCCACATAGAGCGGAGTGGATGCTCTCATTTTTTAAAAAGGAGCATAGGCGTCAATCCATGAACACCAAGTTAATATGTCCTTTATATGGAATCCGCTCCCCGGTGTTGTCAGATATAGACTCAATGGATATTTATGTAAATATATAGAGAGAACACTCATAATCCCGTACAGTAGGTGACCGCGATATTGTGTCAATCTCGCCGCTTTTCTCGACGAGATTTGACACCTACGAGCCCCATCGCGGGAGCCAGCGCCGAGATAGCGATGAGCGACAGGCAGTGCTGACAGCTGTCTGGTATGAATCCTGAGGGGGAACACCGCACCAAATTTTAAATGAAAAAAATGGCGTGGGTTCCCCCCAGGGGCATACCAGGCCCTTAGGTCTGGTATGGATTGTAAGAGGAACCCCCCCTACGCCGAAAAATCTGCGTGGGGTCCCCCCAAATTCCATACCAGACCTTTATCTGAGCACGCAGCCCGACCCTTCAGGAAAGGGGGTGGGGACGAGCGAGCGCCCCCCCCTCCTGAACCGTACCAGGCCGCATGCCCTTAACATGGGGGGGTTGGTGTCCTAGGGGAGGGGGGCGCCCTGCGGGCCCCCCCCACCCCAAAGCACCTTGCCCCCATGTTGATGAGGACAAGGGCCTCTTCCTGACAACCGTGGCCATTGGTTGTCGGGGTCTGTGGGCGGGGGGCTTATCGGAATCCGGGAGCCCCCTTTAATAAGGGGGCCACCAGATCCTGGCCCCCCACACTATGTGAATGAGTATGGGGTACATGGTACCCCTACCCATTCACCTAGGGAAAAAAAAGTGTCAATAAAAAAACACACAGTACACAGGTTTTAAAAGTAATTTATTAGGCAGCTCCGGGGGGGGGTCTCTTCCGACTTCGGGAGTCTTCTTCCGACTTCTTCTCCCGGTGTTCCGCCTCTTCTCCCGGGCCCCTCCGCTATCTTCTTCCAGCTCTCTTGCTAGCGGGGGGCCCGGTCTGTTGCCGCTGTCCGGTTCTTCTCCCATATCTTCTGCCGGACTCCCCCGCTATCTTCTTCCAGCTCTATTACTAGCGGGGGGGCGGTCTGCTGCGCTGTCTTGTCCCCTCTTCTCTTCTTCTTCTGATGTTGACATGACGCTCTCTCCTGCTGAAATGGTGTGTCCGAGCTGCGGAGTCATTTATATAGACGGTGACCCCGCACCCTTGTGACGTCACATTCACAGCATGCGCAGGGACTCTGGGGTCATAAGGGGGCATGACCCCAGAGTCCCTGCGCATGCTGTGAATGTGACGTCACAAGGGTGCGGGGTCACCGTCTATATAAATGGCTCCGCAGCTCAAACACACCATTCCAGCAGGAGAGAGCGTCATGTCAACATCAAAAGAAGAGAAGAAGCAGAAGAGAAGAGGGGACAAGACAGCGCAGCAGACCGTCCCCCCGCTAGCAATAGAGCTGGAAGGAGATAGCGGGGGAGTCCGGCAGAAGATATGGAAGAAGAACCGGACAGCGGCAGCAGACCGGGCCCCCGCTAGCAAGAGAGCTGGAAGAAGATAGCGGAGGGGCCCGGGAGAAGAAGAGATCAAACACCGGGAGAAGAAGTCGGAAGAAGACCCCCGAAGCTGCCTAATAAATTACTTTTAAAACCTATGTAGTGTGTTTTTTTTGTTGACTCTTTTTTTTTCCTAGGTGAATGGGTAGGGGTACCACATACCCCATGCTCATTCACATAGGGTGGGGGGCTGGGATCTGGGGGCCCCCTTATTAAAGGGGGTCCGGATTCCGATAAGCCCCCCGCCCGCAGACCCCGACAACCAATGACCAGGGTTGTTGGGAAGAGGCCCTTGTATCATCAACATGCGGGCAAGGTGCTTTGGGGTGCCCCTCCCCCAGGGCACCAAACCCCCCATGTTGAGGGCATGCGGCCTGGTACGGTTTAGGAGGGGGGCGCTCGTCCCCACCCCCTTTCCTGACCGGCCGGGCTGCGTGCTCGGATAAGGGTCTGGTATGGATTTTGGGGGGACCCCCACGCCGATTTTTCGGCGTAGGGGGTTCCCCTTACAATCCATACCAGACCTAAGGGCCTGGTATGCCCCTGGGGGGGAACCCACGCCATTTTTTTCATTTAAAATTTGGCGTTCCCCCTCAGAATTCATACCAGAAAGCTGTCAGCACTGCCTGTCGCTCATCGCGAAAGGAACAAAAGTTTTCCTTTCCTGATGAGTGAGCCAGCTCCGGATGCACAGTACCCTGTCACTGAGAACCAGCGCAATGGGATCGCTCTGGAAACACAATCTCACAGTCAAGTACTGTATGTGGAAGAGATTTATTGATTTCTGTGACCAGTATATGCTGTACACATTACAGCAGTGAGGTCAGCTGCTTGCAGACACAGAGGTGTCATCACTGAAGATTGTATTTTGGACACCTGTGTTTCCTGGTGGTGGGATTGATCGATTTTTGCCCTACATGGATTTCTTCCATTATACCATATTACTATATGAACTTTCTGCTACTTTTATATATTTTATCAATATTTTGTCTGGGATTAATTACTGTGTGTATTTACATGAGCATCCACTTAACTCTATGTGGCATATGATTTGGTATATATTTTTTATGTTTCACACGTGTTCATTTTTTTATTGTATTATTACACTGCACTAGTCATTATTGGATGTACTAGGATTTCTTATAACGAGGATTATTTGGTGACAACATGTATATGATTTTTGTTTTTCTTTCACATTTTTTCAGTTTCTACATATCACTGGCATCTTTTTGCAGCACTCCCCTTCCTTTTATCTCTTATTCACACAGTGCAAACACCATCACTATCTCATCTATTTATTTTTCTGTTTGGATCAGACTTACAGGTTTTTGCAGCAGTGCCCCTTAGATTAGGTTTTCAGACAGTGCTGGAGTCATTTACACACACAGGCTGCCACTGATGGGGTGGTGTTGTTTTTCAGGGGTTAGGGTTGGCCCCTCAGGGGTTAGAGTTGGCCCATCAGGGGTTAGGGTTGGCCCCTTAGTTCCAGTGAAGTGAACTCTTAAGGCGTCAGCATACCAAGACATTTTGGACATTTTCATGCTCCCAACTTCGTGGGAACAGTTTGGGGACGGCCCCTTCCTGTTCCAACATGACTGCCCACCAGTGCACAAAGCAAGGTCCATAAAGACATGGGTGTGCAAGTTTGGGGTGGATGAACCTGATTGGCCTGCACAGAGTCCTGACCTCAACTCGACAGAACATCTTTGGGATGAATTAGAGCGGAGACTTCAAGCCAGGCCTTCTCGTCCAACATCAGTGCCTGACCTCACAAATGCTCTTCTGGAAGAATGGTCAAACATTCCCATAGACACACTCCTAATGCCGTGTACACATTACTGGACTTTACGGCATACTTGGTTTGGCAGACCGGAGTCCGCCGCACATTCCGATCGTGTGTAGGCTCCCGCTGACTTTTTTCCCAAAAGTCCGCAGGACCTAGAAATGAAAAATGTTTCAAATCTTTCCGTCGTAAGTCCGCTGGACTCAGTTCCTGATGGAGAGCCCATTCGTCTGCATGCTGGTCCGACGGACCAGATACGACGCAGGGGCAGGGTACTGCATTTTGCACTCGCTGCAATAGGAAAAAACTATTTTCCTATTGCGGCAAGCACGGGGCATACCAGGCCCTTAGGTCTGGTATGGATTTTAAGGGGAACCCCCTATGCCAAAAAAATCAGCATGGGGGTCCCCCCAAAATCCATGCCAGACCCTTATCCGAGTACGCAGCCTGGCCGGTCAGGAAAGCGGGAGTGAGCACCCCCCCTCCTGAACCATACCAGGCCACATGCCCTTAACATGGGGGGGTGCTTTGGGGGAGGGGTGCCCTGCGCCCCCCCCACCCTAAAGTACCTTGTCCTCATGTTAATGAGGACAAGGGCCTCTTCCCGACAACCCTGGCTGTTGGTTGTCGGAGTCTGCGGGTGGGGGGCTTATCAGAATCTGGGAGCCCCCTTTAATAAGAGGGCCCCCAGATCCCGGCCACCCACCCTATGTGAATGTGTATGGGGTATATGGTACCCCTACCCATTCACCTGGGGGAAAAAGTGTCAATAAAAAAAAGCACACGACACAGGTAAGTAATTTATTAGACAGCTCCGGGGGTCTTTTTGCGACTTCGGGGTTCTTCTTCCGACTTCGGGGGTCTCTCCGGTTCTTCTCCGCTGTCTCCGGCCTCTTCTCCCGTTGTTTTACCTTTTCTCTGCACTCTCCAGGTCTTCTGCCGGGCTTCTCCGCTATCTTCTGCTCTTTTGCCGTTCTTTTGCTAGCGGCGGCCCAGTCTCCTGCCTTCTGCCTTCTTGTCTTCCTCCCTCTTCTCTTCTTGCGATGTTGACACAATGTTCTCTCTGGCTGGAATGCTCTCTGAGCGCTCTGATGTGACTTATATAGGCGGTAACCCTGCCCCCTTATGCCGTCACAGTCCCTGGGCATGCTGGGACTGTAACGGCATAAGGGGGCGGGGTCACCGGGTGATGTTGACCACGCCCCCCCTAAAACGTCACAGTCCAGCATGCCCAGAGACTGTGACGGCATAAGGGGGCGGGGTCACCGCCTATATAAGTCACATCAGAGCACTCAGAGAGCATACCAGCCGGAGAGAGCATCGTGTCAACATCTCAAGAAGAGAAGAGGGAGGAAGAAAAGAAGGCAGAAGTCCGGGCCCCTGCTAGCAAAACAGTGTCAAAAAGAGCAGAAGATAGCGGAGGAGTCTGGCAGAAGACCCGGAGAGCGCGGAGAACAACCGGAGAGACCCCCGGAGCCGGAAGAAGACCCCCGGAGCTGTCTAATAAATTACTCTTAAAACCTGTGTAATGTTTTTTTTATTGACACTTTTTCCCTAGGTGAATGGGTAGGGGGCCGGGATCTGGGGGCCCCCCTTATTAGAGGGGGCTCCCAGATTCCAATAAGCCCCCTGCCCACAGACCCCGACAGCCAATGGCCAGGGTTGTCGGGAAGAGGCCCTTGTCCTCATCAACATGGGGACAAGGTGCTTTGGGGAGGGGGGGCCACAGAGTGTGCAGGATTCCCCCTTACATCCGAGTGTGCAGCATCCCCCCTTACATCAGAGTGTGCAGGATTCCCCCTTACATCAGAGTGTGCAGGATTCCCCCTTACATCAGAGTGGGCAGTATTCCCCCTTACATCAGAGTGTGCAGCATTCCCCCTTACATCAGAGTGTGCAGGATTCCCCCTTACATCAGAGTGTGCAGTATTCCCCCTTACATCAGAGTGTGCAGTATTCCCCCTTACATCAGAGTGTGCAGTATTCCCCCTTACATAAGAGTGTGCAGGGTTCGCCCTTACATCAGAGTGTGCAGGATTCCCCCTTACATCAGAGTGTACAGGATTCCCCCTTACATCAGAGTGTGCAGGATTCCCCCTTACATCAGAGTGTGCAGGATTTCCCCTTACATCAGAGTGTGCAGTATTCCCCCTCACATCAGAGTGTGCAGGATTCCCCCTTACATCAGAGTGTACAGGATTCCCCCTTACATCAGAGTGTGCAGTATTCCCCCCTTACATCAGAGTGTGCAGGATCCCCCCTTACATAAGCGTGTGCAGGATTCCCCCTTGCATTGAAATGAAACTCTTATGTAAAGGGGAATGCTGCAAATCATGATCCAAGAGGAACTCTGATGTGGGGGGGCTCTGGTGATCAGGGACCACCTTATATCAGAGTCCACTTTGTTCTCTTTACATCAGGGTCCGCAAATTGAGTTCCCCCATGCGACTTAAGGGGGAATCCTGCAAACTCTGATGTAAAGGGGAACACCAGAAACTCTGATGTTGTGGGCACTCTGGTGACCAGAGCCCACTTTCCGTGAATACACTAAGGTAAGGGGGGTTTACTA
This sequence comes from Aquarana catesbeiana, assembly GCF_042186555.1. Classification (NCBI taxonomy): domain Eukaryota; kingdom Metazoa; phylum Chordata; class Amphibia; order Anura; family Ranidae; genus Aquarana; species Aquarana catesbeiana. The sequence continues at coordinate 742,365,857 of NC_133326.1, read as the reverse complement.
ATACAGGGGGGAACCTTTATATCAGTGCCCCCTTACATCCGTGACTACCCCTCAGATTGGCCTGGCAGCGATGTCACTGACCTCCCCTCAGGTGCACCGTGCAGGGCTCAGTCAAAAGGCTCCAGCTTGGTGGCTCTGGGTTTTATCCTACAGGAGACGGTCAGAGACTGCAGGCAGGATACATGAGACTGTCAGAGACTGCAGGCAGGATACAGGAGACGGTCAGAGACTGCAGACATGCTACAAGAGATGGTCAGAGACTGCGAACATGCTACAGGAGACGGTTAGAGACTGTGGATATACTACAGGAGAGGGTCAGAGACTGCGAACATGCAACAGGAGACGGTCAGAGACTGCGGACATGCAACAGGAGAGGGTCAGAGACTGCGGACATGCAACAGGAAAGGGTCAGAGACTGCGGATATGCTACAGGAGATGGTCAGAGACTGCAGACATGCTACAGGAGACGGTCAGAGACTGCAGATAGGATACAGGAGACGGTCAGAGACTGCAGACATGCTACTGGAGATGGTCAGAGACTGCAGACAGGATAAAAGGGATGGTCAGAGACTGCAGACAGGATACAGGAGACGGTCAGAGACTGAAGACATACTACAGGAGACGGTCAGAGACTGCAGGCAGGATACAGGAGATGGTCAGAGACTGCAGACATGATACAGGAGGCGGTCAGAGACTGAAGACATACAACAGGAGGCGGTCAGAGACTGAAGACATGCAAAAGGAGGCGGTCAGAGGCTGCAGACATGCTACAGGAGATGGTCAAAGACTGCAGACATAGTACAGGAGACAGTCAGAGACTGCGGACATGATACAGGAGGCGGTCAGAGACTGCAGACATAGTACAGGAGACCAAATGTGTTTACTACTTACTCAGATAAAAATATATGAATAAACACCTCAAGACCAGCAAGCACAATACATAATTAATGATATTATGACCATACAGTACAAACACAATATACAGCAGCACTTTTCATCAGAAAATATCAGACAAATCATATTGCTGCTGCTGCCTCCCCTCTCCTGGCATGCTGGGATTTGTAGTGCCCCTGACACGAGGTGGTAACTCTGGAGAGGACTGAGGAGGCTGTGCCTGGACTGGTGAGCACTGCAGGTAATAGGTAGAGATTGGGGAGAAAACGTCCTCTCTTTAGAAGCAGATCTGACACACAAAAAATGATGTACTGTACACAAGCCTGCTACACAGCCCATCCTCTGCCCCCCTCCTGCCCACTAAGATAAGGCAAAGACAGGACTGCATTTAGCTAATAGCTAGCTTACCCTCTGCTAGGCTGAAGTCCGTCTGGCTCCCCTGCAGGCTCACTCCTCTCCTCTCCCTCCCAGAATCAAATAAGGTGCGTTGTGGAGGGAAGGGGGAGGGTACAAGACAAGTGGCAGCAGTCACATAATGATCATTGGGATGTTTGGAGACTCTCGCCAATGCTTTGGGACTGCACATGCGCAGTTCCGAACCGGGACCGTCATTTTTATTGGCAAGATTTTTTTTTTACGGGTTTTCACGGACATGAAAAACTAGCCCCATTTTTACAGGCGGTTGGCAACACTGACACAGGGGTTCCACCATTACTGTATCTCACACAATACTTCAGCCTTCTTTCTTACTCGCTTGCCACGCGGCTGCTTCAGGCCTCACGCCTAGACCTCGGGTCTGCTCCCCTGACCAACACCAAGGTTTCCTTCAGCCAAGATCTCTCATAGCTTACTCATAATCAGCTCCTTGCTGCGTGGGGGTGGTAATATACTGGTATGGAGGGTGGTAATATCCTGGTATGGGGGTGGTAATATCCTGGTATGGGGGGTGGTAATATCCTGGTATGGGGGGTGGTAATATCCTGGTATGGAGAGTGGTAATATCCTGGTATGGAGGGTGGTAATATCCTGGTATGGGGGTGGTAATATCCTGGTATGGGGGGTGGTAATATCCTGGTATGGAGGGTGGTAATATCCTGGTATGGGGGTGGTAATATCCTGGTATGGGGGGTGGTAATATCCTGGTATGGGGGGTGCTAATATCCTGGTATGGGGGGTGGTAATATCCTGGTATGGGGGTGGTAATATCCTGGTATGGAGGGTGGTAATATCCTGGTATGGGGGTGGTAATATCCTGGTATGGGGGGTGGTAATATCCTGTTATGGGGAAATATCCTGGTATGGAGGGTGGTAATATCCTGGTATGGGGGTGGTAATATCCTGGTATGGGGGGTGGTAATATCCTGTTATGGGGAAATATCCTGGTATTGGGGGGTGGTAATATCCTGTTATGGGGTAATATCTTGGTATAGGGGTGGTAATATCCTGGTATTGGGGTGGTAGTATCCTGTTATTGGGGTGATAGTATCCTGTTATGGGGGTAATATATTGGTATGGTGGTGGTAATCTGTTATGGGGGGTGATAATCTCCTGGTATTGGGGGTGGTTATATCCTGGTATGGGGGGTGGTAATATCTTGGTATGGGGTTGTAATCTCCTGAAATTGAGGGGTGGTAATCACCTGGAATTGGGGGTGGTAATCTCCTGGTATTTAGGGGGTAATCTCCTGGTATTGGGGAGGGGTTAATATCTTGCTATCGGGGGTGGTAATATCCTGGTATGGGGGTGGTAATATCTTGGTATGGGTGTGATAATATCCTGGTATGGGGTGGTAATATCATGTTATGGGGTAATATATTGGTATGGGGGGTGGTAATCTCCTGGTATTGGGGGGTGGTAATCTCCTGGTATTGGGGGTGGTAATCTGGTATTGGGGGTTGGTAATATTCTGCTATGGGGGTGGTAATATCATGGTACAGGGGTGGTAATATCCTGTTATGGGGGTGGTAATATCATGGTACAGGGGTGGTAATATCCTGTTATGGGGTGTGGTAATATCATGGTACAGGGGTGGTAATATCCTGTTATGGGGGTGGTAATATCATGGTACAGGGGTGGTAAGATCCTGTTATGGGGGTGTTTCTCTTCAGCAAGGAGTGGAGCACTTGTCAGGATAGAAGGAAAAATGGGTGGGGCAAAATTGTTGAGGAAAATCTGCTGCCCTCTGCTGGGAGAAAGTTGTAATGGGAAGAAGAAGGTTTCCCTCACAAAGCACACAGCAACTATTCATATCAATCACATTGCAGAGCCGGGTTATGTCTGGATGTTTCCGCACACAAAGTGACATCTCTGTGTCTGTATGTGTACCTACCTACATATATATATATATATACAGTGGCTTGCAAAAGTATTCGGCCCCCTTGAACTTTTCAACCTTTTGCCACATTTCAGGCTTCAAACATAAAGATATAAAATTTTAATTTTTTGTAAAGAATCACCAACAAGTGGGACACAATTGTGAAGTGGAACGAAATCTATTGGATATTTTAAACTTTTTTAGCAAATAAAAAACTGAAAAGTGGTGCGTGCAAAATGATTCGGCCCCTTTACTTTCAGTGCAGCAAACTCACTCCAGAGGTTCAGCGAGGATCTCTGAATGATCCAATGTTGTCCTAAATGACTGATGGTGATAAATAGAATCCACCTGTGTGTAGTCAAGTCTCTGTATAAATGCACCTGCTCTGTGATAGTCTCAGGGTTCTGTTGAAAGCGCAGAGAGCATCATGAAGACCAAGGAACACACCAGGCAGGTCCATAATACTGTTGTGGAGAAGTTTAAAGCCGGATTTGGATACAAAAAGATTTCCCAAGCTTTAAACATCCCAAGGAGCACTGTGCAAGCGATCATTTTGAAATGGAAGGAGTATCAGACCACTGCAAATCTACCAAGACCTGGCTGTCCCTCTAAACTTTCAGCTCAGACAAGGAGAAGACTGATCAGAGATGCAGCCAAGAGGCCCATGATCACTCTGGATGAACTGCAGAGAACTACAGCTGAGGTGGGAGAGTCTGTCCATAGGACAACAATCAGTCGTACACTGCACAAATCTGGCCTTTATGGAAGAGTGGCAAGAAGAAAGCCATTTCTCAAAGATATCCATAAAAAGTCTTGTCTAAAGTTTGCCACAAGCCACCTGAGAGACACACCAAACATGTGGAAGAAGGTGCTCTGGTCAGATGAAACCAAAATAGAACTTTTTGGCCACAATGCAAAACGATATGTTTGGCGTAAAAGCAACACAGTTCATCACACTCAACACACCATCCCCACTGTGAAACATGGTGGTGGCAGCATCATGGTTTGGGCCTGCTTTTCTTCAGCAGGGACAGGGAAGATGGTTAAAATTGAGGGGAAGATGGATGCAGCCAAATACAGGACCATTCTGAATGAAAACCTGTTGGAGTCTGCAAAAGACCTGAAACTGGGACGGAGATTTATCTTCCAACAAGACAATGATCCCAAACATACAGCAAAATCTACAAAGGAATGGTTCACAAATAAACGTATCCAGGTGTTAGAATGGCCAAGTCAAAGTCCAGACCTGAATCCAATCGAGAATCTGTGGAAAGAGCTGAAAACTGCTGTTCACAAACGCTCTCCATCCAACCTCACTGAGCTCGAGCTGTTTTGCACGGAAGAATGGGCAAGAATTTCAGTCTCTCGATGTGCAAAACTGATAGAGACATACCCCAAGCGACTTGCAGCTGTAATCGCAGCAAAAGGTGGCTCTACAAAGTATTAGCGCAAGGGGGCCGAATAATTTTGCACGCCCCACTTTTCATTTTTTTATTAGTTAAAAAAGTTTCAAAAATCCAAAAGATTTCGTTCCACTTCACAATTGTGTCCCACTTGTTGGTGATTCTTCACAAAAAATAAACATTTTTATATCTTTATGTTTGAAGCCTGAAATGTGGCAAAAGGTTGAAAAGTTCAAGGGGGCCGAATACTTTCGCAAGCCACTGTGTATATATATATATATCATCCATGTGTACCTACCTTCACTATATATCATGTATGTGTACCAACTAGGGATGAGCTTCGTGTTCGAGTCGAACCCATGTTCGCCCCGTTCGCCGAATTGCGAACGATATGGGCCGTTCGCGCCAAATTCGTGTGGCGCGTCACGGCCCATAATTCACTGCGGCATCGCAGTGCATTGCTTGCTGATGATTGGCCAAGCATGCACTATGACCCGCATGCTTGGCCAATCACAGCGCCGCCTGAACAGAGAGCCGTAATTGGCCAAAGCCAAGGAGGCTTTGGCCAATTATGGCTCAGGGGATTTAGTACACGCCCCACACTATATAAGGCCGCCTGCACGGCGGCCCTGTGTAGTGTGTGTTCCAGCGTTCATTGAGAGAGAGAGAGAGACAGACAGTGTCATTTGATTTGAGTTAGATAGATTAGGCAGAACAGTCAGTCAGTTAGCTGCACTTACAGTGTATTGTGTATATATATGCATCCCAGGTGTTGCATATATATATATACACTGTATTCAGTTTAGCTAGATCCGTTCCTGTTATCTTCTAGACTATTTACATTTAGTGCAGTGCGTCCTGCTCACAGTGTTCAGCTAGATCCGTTCCTGTTATCTTCTAGACTATTTACATTTAGTGCAGTGCGTCCTGCTCACAGTGTTCAGCTAGATCCGTTCCTGTTAAATTCTAGACTATTTACATTTAGTGCAGTGCGTCCTGCTCACAGTGTTCAGCTAGATCCGTTCCTGTTATCTTCTAGACTATTTACATTTAGTGCAGTGCGTCCTGCTCACAGTGTTCAGCTAGATCCGTTCCTGTTATCTTCTAGACTATTTACATTTAGTGCAGTGCGTCCTGCTCACAGTGTTCAGCTAGATCCGTTCCTGTTAAATTCTAGACTATTTACATTTAGTGCAGTGCGTCCTGCTCACAGTGTTCAGCTAGATCCGTTCCTGTTATCTTCCTACTGACAGGCAGGCTTGTCTGGTTACAGTATATAAAGCTACCTGAAGAAAATTACTGGTGTTCTATTTGATCCTATTAGTACCACGGTCAGGCAGCTAGACTATTTACATTTAGTACAGTGCGTCCTGCTCACAGTGTTCAGCTAGATCCGTTCCTGTTATCTTCCTACTGACAGGCAGGCTTGTCTGGTTACAGTATATAAAGCTACCTGAAGAAAATTACTGGTGTTCTATCCCAGCTTAGTGCAGCTACAGGCCATTAGTATGTCTGGAAGGCCAAGAAGGAGAGGCAGACAGTCACAAGCCAATAAGAGAGGGCAAGCAGGCTCTGTGTCTAGTGCTGGTCGTGGAGACGGTGCATCCTCATCAGCACGTGGCCATGGGACACGCTTGGCCTTTTTTTCAGCAGCTGGCCGTGTTGAGCCGCAACATGCGGAAGACTTGGTCGAGTGGATGACCAAGCCGTCCTCATCCTCCTCATCCTCTCTCACCCATGCCCAGGGTGCTTTGTCTGGCAAAGCAGCGGCCTCTTCCCTCAGCTCAATGTCATCAGTGACTCCTTCCCTAGCTCCACCATGTCCTCCTGAGGATTCCCTCGAACTGTTTGACCACAGTGTTGGGTACATGCTCCAGGAGGATGCCCAGCGTTTGGAAGGCTCTGATGATGATACTGAGCTCGATGAAGGCAGTAACATGAGCACGGACAGAGGGGGTGCCCAAGAAGGACAGCAATCTGGCAGTCATGCTCCCCCTGCTGCAGCATACTGCCAGGTTTGCTCCAGTGATGAGGAGGGAGGGGATGATGAGGTCACTGACTCAACGTGGGTGCCTGATAGGAGAGAGGAGGAGGAGGAGGAGGAGGAGGAGGAGGCGGCACATCACCAACGAGGCAGGATGCCCTCCAGGGGCCAGCCTAAGGGCAGCACATTGACTGCATCACACCCCAAAGCTCCACATGTGCAGGGCACTGGAGTCTCTGCGCGTTATTCAAAAAGTTCTTTGGTGTGGGCCTTTTTTGAGACGAGTGCATCAGATCGCACCGCTGCTATTTGCAACATATGTCTTAAGCGTATCTCACGTGGCCAAAACATCTCCCGCTTGGGTACCACATGCTTGACCAGACATATGTTGACCTGCCATGCAGTTCGTTGGCAAGCGTATCTAAAAGACCCACACCAAAGAACAAAGAGGATCTCTCCTTGCTCCTCATCAGCTGAGATTTCCAACCCCACTAGACCTCCAGTCCTCTCTGAGACCTGCAGTGAGAGGAATGAAGGTGTAGAATTAGGTGTGTCACAGCCAAGTACTTGTAGGCAATCTGCTTTTGGTACACCGACGTCAGATTGTACCAGGCAAATTTCCCTGCCCCAGCTGCTGCACCGCCGAAAGAAGTTTGCTCCCAGCCATCCACATGCCCAGCGGTTGAATGCTAGCTTGGCAAAATTGCTAGCACTTCAACTGCTGCCTTTTCAGTTGGTAGACTCTGCCCCCTTCCGTGAGTTTGTGGAATGTGCAGTTCCTCAGTGGCAGGTACCCAAACGCCACTTTTTCTCACGGAAGGCGATTCTGGCTCTCTACCAGCATGTGGAAGGCAATGTCCATGCCTCGCTGGACAGGGCGGTCAGCGGTAAGGTGCATATTACCGCTGACTCATGGTCCAGCAGGCATGGACAGGGACGTTACCTAAGTTTCACGGCTCATTGGGTGACTCTGCTGGCAGCTGGGAAGGATGCAGGACAAGGTGCAGTAGTGTTGGAGGTTGTTCCGCCACCACGCCTCCAAAATGCTGATTGTGACACACCTCTCTCCTCCACCCCCTCCTCTTCTTCTTCCTCCATGGCCTCTTCCTCGGAACCAGCGGTGCTCCGTAGTCGTTCAAGGGGCTACGCAAGTACGCAGGCCAAAAGATGCCATGCGGTGCTTGAGCTGGTGTGCTTGGGGGACAGGAGCCACACTGGGGCAGAGGTTCTGTCAGCTCTGCAGGGGCAGGTTCAGAGGTGGTTGACGCCACGCCAACTTAAGGCAGGAATGGTGGTTTGCGACAATGGCACCAACCTCCTCTCTGCCCTCCGACAGGGACAAATGACCCATGTGCCCTGTTTGGCTCACATCCTTAACTTGGTGGTGCAGCGGTTCTTGGGCAGGTACCCGGGCTTACAGGATGTCCTGAGGCAGGCCAGGAAAGTCTGTGTGCATTTCCACCGGTCATATAATGCCAGTGCTCGGCTGACGGACCTCCAAAAGGAGTTTAACCTGCCCAAGAACCGCCTAATCTGTGACATGCCCACCAGGTGGAACTCAACGTTGGCCATGCTGCAGCGGCTGCACACACAGCAGAGGGCCATCAATGAGTACCTGTGCGACTATGGCACCAGGACAGGGTCAGGGGAGCTTGGTTTTTTTCCCCACGCCAGTGGGCCATGATCAGGGATGCATGCACTGTCCTGTCACCATTCGAGGAGGCCACGAGGATGGTGAGCAGTGACAGTGCATGCATCAGTGACACTGTCCCCCTTGTCCACCTGTTGGAGCACATGCTGCGTGGAATAATGGACAGGGCACTTGAGGCAGAACAGAGGCAGGAAGAGGAGGACTTCCTTAGCTCTCAAGGCCCCCTTTATCCAGACAGTGTTCCTGCGTGCCCGCCGATCACACAGGAAGAGGACGAGGAGGAGGAGAAGGAGGAGGAAGATTGTGTCAGTATGGAGGTGGAGCCTGGCACTCAGCATCAGCAGCAGTCTTTAAGGGATCAGTCCCAAGAAACACATGGACTTGTACGTGGCTGGGAGGAGGTGGCTGCGGACCATGTCGTCCTTAGTGACCCAGAGGACTCCGGACCGAATGCCTCAGCAAACCTACGCTGCATGGCCTCCCTGATCCTGCAAAGCCTGCGTAAGGATCCTCGTATTCGTGGTATCAAGGAGAAGGACCAATACTGGCTGGCAACCCTCCTTGATCCACGTTACAAGGGTAAGGTTGCGGACCTTATCTTGCCATCGCAGAGGGAGCAAAGGATGAAACATCTTCGGGAGGCCTTGCAGAAAGGTCTGTGCAACGCGTTCCCAGAGACTGGGAGGTTACAAACTCCTGTTTCTGGACAACGTGTTGCCGAGGCTTCGGTCAGTCAAAGAAGGAGCGGTGGAGAAGGTGGCCGTCTGACCGATGCGTTCAGACAATTTTTTGGTCCGCAGCCTCAAGGTATGATCGGTTCCAGCAACCATCGCCAGCGTCTGTTTTACATGGTGCAGGAATACCTAGGGGCAAGATCAGACTTGGACACCTTTCCCACCGAAAATCCTCTGGGTTACTGGGTCTTGAGGATGAATCACTGGCCAGAGCTTGCACAGTATGCAATTGAGCTACTGGCCTGTCCTGCATCCAGCGTTCTTTCGGAACGCACATTCAGTGCTGCTGGAGGCGCGGTAACCGATCACAGGGTGCGTCTGTCCACCGACTCGGTCGATCGACTGACCTTCATAAAAATGAATCAGTCTTGGATCACCACCAGCTACCAAGCACCTGATGCTGATGTAACCGAATAATTTTTTTTGAAATCTCAGATCCCTTCAAAGACTGCCTATGCTGATGCAGTGCGTCCTGCTCACAGTGTTCAGCTAGATCCGTTCCTGTTATCTTCTAGACTATTTACATTTAGTGCAGTGCGTCCTGCTCACAGTGTTCAGCTAGATCCGTTCCTGTTAAATTCTAGACTATTTACATTTAGTGCAGTGCGTCCTGCTCACAGTGTTCAGCTAGATCCGTTCCTGTTATCTTCCTACTGACAGGCAGGCTTGTCTGGTTACAGTATATAAAGCTACCTGAAGAAAATTACTGGTGTTCTATTTGATCCTATTAGTACCACGGTCAGGCAGCTAGACTATTTACATTTAGTACAGTGCGTCCTGCTCACAGTGTTCAGCTAGATCCGTTCCTGTTATCTTCCTACTGACAGGCAGGCTTGTCTGGTTACAGTATTAACAGCTACCTGAAGAAAATTACTGGTGTTCTATTTGATCCTATTAGTACCACGGTCAGGCAGCTAGACTATTTACATTTAGTACAGTGCGTCCTGCTTACAGTGTTCAGCTAGATCCGTTCCTGTTATCTTCCTACTGACAGGCAGGCTTGTCTGGTTACAGTATATAAAGCTACCTGAAGAAAATTACTGGTGTTCTATTTGATCCTATTAGTACCACGGTCAGGCAGCTAGACTATTTACATTTAGTACAGTGCGTCCTGCTCACAGTGTTCAGCTAGATCCGTTCCTGTTATCTTCCTACTGACAGGCAGGCTTGTCTGGTTACAGTATATAAAGCTACCTGAAGAAAATTACTGGTGTTCTATCCCAGCTTAGTGCAGCTACAGGCCATTAGTATGTCTGGAAGGCCAAGAAGGAGAGGCAGACAGTCACAAGCCAATAAGAGAGGGCAAGCAGGCTCTGTGTCTAGTGCTGGTCATGGAGACGGTGCATCCTCATCAGCACGTGGCCATGGGACACGCTTGGCCTTTTTTTCAGCAGCTGGCCGTGTTGAGCCGCAACATGCGGAAGACTTGGTCGAGTGGATGACCAAGCCGTCCTCATCCTCCTCATCCTCTCTCACCCATGCCCAGGGTGCTTTGTCTGGCAAAGCAGCGGCCTCTTCCCTCAGCTCAATGTCATCAGTGACTCCTTCCCTAGCTCCACCATGTCCTCCTGAGGATTCCCTCGAACTGTTTGACCACAGTGTTGGGTACATGCTCCAGGAGGATGCCCAGCGTTTGGAAGGCTCTGATGATGATACTGAGCTCGATGAAGGCAGTAACATGAGCACGGACAGAGGGGGTGCCCAAGAAGGACAGCAATCTGGCAGTCATGCTCCCCCTGCTGCAGCATACTGCCAGGTTTGCTCCAGTGATGAGGAGGGAGGGGATGATGAGGTCACTGACTCAACGTGGGTGCCTGATAGGAGAGAGGAGGAGGAGGAGGAGGAGGCGGCACATCACCAACGAGGCAGGATGCCCTCCAGGGGCCAGCCTAAGGGCAGCACATTGACTGCATCACACCCCAAAGCTCCACATGTGCAGGGCACTGGAGTCTCTGCGCGTTATTCAAAAAGTTCTTTGGTGTGGGCCTTTTTTGAGACGAGTGCATCAGATCGCACCGCTGCTATTTGCAACATATGTCTTAAGCGTATCTCACGTGGCCAAAACATCTCCCGCTTGGGTACCACATGCTTGACCAGACATATGTTGACCTGCCATGCAGTTCGTTGGCAAGCGTATCTAAAAGACCCACACCAAAGAACAAAGAGGATCTCTCCTTGCTCCTCATCAGCTGAGATTTCCAACCCCACTAGACCTCCAGTCCTCTCTGAGACCTGCAGTGAGAGGAATGAAGGTGTAGAATTAGGTGTGTCACAGCCAAGTACTTGTAGGCAATCTGCTTTTGGTACACCGACGTCAGATTGTACCAGGCAAATTTCCCTGCCCCAGCTGCTGCACCGCCGAAAGAAGTTTGCTCCCAGCCATCCACATGCCCAGCGGTTGAATGCTAGCTTGGCAAAATTGCTAGCACTTCAACTGCTGCCTTTTCAGTTGGTAGACTCTGCCCCCTTCCGTGAGTTTGTGGAATGTGCGGTTCCTCAGTGGCAGGTACCCAAACGCCACTTTTTCTCACGGAAGGCGATTCCGGCTCTCTACCAGCATGTGGAAGGCAATGTCCATGCCTCGCTGGACAGGGCGGTCAGCGGTAAGGTGCATATTACCGCTGACTCATGGTCCAGCAGGCATGGACAGGGACGTTACCTAAGTTTCACGGCTCATTGGGTGACTCTGCTGGCAGCTGGGAAGGATGCAGGACAAGGTGCAGTAGTGTTGGAGGTTGTTCCGCCACCACGCCTCCAAAATGCTGATTGTGACACACCTCTCTCCTCCACCCCCTCCTCTTCTTCTTCCTCCATGGCCTCTTCCTCGGAACCAGCGGTGCTCCGTAGTCGTTCAAGGGGCTACGCAAGTACGCAGGCCAAAAGATGCCATGCGGTGCTTGAGCTGGTGTGCTTGAGGGACAGGAGCCACACTGGGGCAGAGGTTCTGTCAGCTCTGCAGGGGCAGGTTCAGAGGTGGTTGACGCCACGCCAACTTAAGGCAGGAATGGTGGTTTGCGACAATGGCACCAACCTCCTCTCTGCCCTCCGACAGGGACAAATGACCCATGTGCCCTGTTTGGCTCACATCCTTAACTTGGTGGTGCAGCGGTTCTTGGGCAGGTACCCGGGCTTACAGGATGTCCTGAGGCAGGCCAGGAAAGTCTGTGTGCATTTCCACCGGTCATATAATGCCAGTGCTCGGCTGACGGACCTCCAAAAGGAGTTTAACCTGCCCAAGAACCGCCTAATCTGTGACATGCCCACCAGGTGGAACTCAACGTTGGCCATGCTGCAGCGGCTGCACACACAGCAGAGGGCCATCAATGAGTACCTGTGCGACTATGGCACCAGGACAGGGTCAGGGGAGCTTGGTTTTTTTCCCCACGCCAGTGGGCCATGATCAGGGATGCATGCACTGTCCTGTCACCATTCGAGGAGGCCACGAGGATGGTGAGCAGTGACAGTGCATGCATCAGTGACACTGTCCCCCTTGTCCACCTGTTGGAGCACACGCTGCATGGAATAATGGACAGGGCACTTGAGGCAGAACAGAGGCAGGAAGAGGAGGACTTCCTTAGCTCTCAAGGCCCCCTTTATCCAGACAGTGTTCCTGCGTGCCCGCCGATCACACAGGAAGAGGACGAGGAGGAGGAGAAGGAGGAGGAAGATTGTGTCAGTATGGAGGTGGAGCCTGGCACTCAGCATCAGCAGCAGTCTTTAAGGGATCAGTCCCAAGAAACACATGGACTTGTACGTGGCTGGGAGGAGGTGGCTGCGGACCATGTCGTCCTTAGTGACCCAGAGGACTCTGGACCGAATGCCTCAGCAAACCTACGCTGCATGGCCTCCCTGATCCTGCAAAGCCTGCGTAAGAATCCTCGTATTCGTGGTATCAAGGAGAAGGACCAATACTGGCTGGCAACCCTCCTTGATCCACGTTACAAGGGTAAGGTTGCGGACCTTATCTTGCCATCGCAGAGGGAGCAGAGGATGAAACATCTTCGGGAGGCCTTGCAGAAAGGTCTGTGCAACGCGTTCCCAGAGACTGGGAGGTTACAAACTCCTGTTTCTGGACAACGTGTTGCCGAGGCTTCGGTCAGTCAAAGAAGGAGCGGTGGAGAAGGTGGCCGTCTGACCGATGCGTTCAGACAATTTTTTGGTCCGCAGCCTCAAGGTATGATCGGTTCCAGCAACCATCGCCAGCGTCTGTTTTACATGGTGCAGGAATACCTAGGGGCAAGATCAGACTTGGACACCTTTCCCACCGAAAATCCTCTGGGTTACTGGGTCTTGAGGATGAATCACTGGCCAGAGCTTGCACAGTATGCAATTGAGCTACTGGCCTGTCCTGCATCCAGCGTTCTTTCGGAACGCACATTCAGTGCTGCTGGAGGCGTGGTAACCGATCACAGGGTGCGTCTGTCCACCGACTCGGTCGATCGACTGACCTTCATAAAAATGAATCAGTCTTGGATCACCACCAGCTACCAAGCACCTGATGCTGATGTAACCGAATAATTTTTTTTGAAATCTCAGATCCCTTCAAAGACTGCCTATGCTGATGCTGAGTGACTATCCCTGAGTAATTATCCTCTTCCTCTTCAATCATCACGCTGATAGCTTGTAAGAACATTTTTGGTTCTGGGCGCCACCACCAGTGCCTAAGGCACAATTTTTCAGCCCCTGTTTAACAGGGGCGTGTAATTACAATTTTTGATGTAATACTTTGCAGCAGGGCTTGTTCCTGCATTCCAACTAGAGTGTCTGTGAGGGGTTGCAGTGTTGTGGCACCAGCACCAGTGCCTAAGGCCCAATTGTTCTGCCCCTGTCTAACAGGGGCGTGTAATTACAATTTTTGATGCAATACTTTGCAGCAGGGCTCGTTCCTGCGTTCCAACTAGAGTGTCTGTGAGGGGTTGCAGTGTTGTGGCACCAGCACCAGTGCCTAAGGCCTAATTTTTCAGCTCCTGTTCAACAGGGGCATGTAATTACAATTCTTGATCTAATATTTCACAGCAGGGCCCTGTGAGGGCTTACAGTGTTGTGGCCACAGCAACACCTAAGGCCCAAATTTCTGCTGAGTATATAGGGCAGGACCCTACTTTCAAACATCTAACTTACAAACGACTCCTACTTGCAAACGGAAGGAGACAACAGGAAGTGAGATGAAATCTACCCCATAGGAAGGGAAATTCTCTCCTGTAAGAGTTAATATGGGAAAACAATTTCTCCTTTCCACTGATGCTTTCCAATCCTTGTTCCACAAAAAAACCCAAATTTTCAAAAAACATTTTTCATTGGGACAAAAAGTGAGGTGAAATCTTCTGAAGAGGAGGAAAGACAGCAAAACAAATGTCACAGGGGTGATAACCCTTCCCTATGTTTTCCAAAAAGCTTAAAAAAGATTTTTTGGCTGGAGCTAAACACGTTAAAAATGTACCCGGTAATGGACTGGGGGGTACCCATGCCGTTTGTCTCACTGATTTTCATCCATATTGCCAGGACCCGACATGACATTAAACCCGCAAGCAGTTTTAAATGAGATTTTTTCCTTTAAAAATGACATTTGGTGCAGGGACTGTTCTAAACACGGGAAACACGCGTCACTTTACAGGCATACTATAGACACCCCCCAGGTACGATATTTAAAGGAATATTTCACTTTTTTTTTTTTACTTTAAGCATCATTAAAATCACTACTCCCGAAAAAACGGCCGTTTTTAAAAGTTTTTTTTGCATTGATACATGTCCCCTGGGGTAGGACCCGGGTCCCCAAACCCTTTTTAGGACAATACCATTCAAATTAGCCTTTAAAATGAGCACTTTTGATTTCGAACGTTCGAGTCCCATAGACATCAATGGGGTTCTAACGTTCGTGCGAACTTTCGGTCCGTTCGCAGGTTCTGGTGTGAACCGAACCGGGGGGTGTTCGGCTCATCCCTAGTACCAACCTACACTATAGATATATCTCATGTATGTGTACCTACCTACACTATATATATCATGTATGTGTACCTACCTACAGTAGGTTACCAAAAGTATTGGGACACCTGCCTTTACACACACATGAACATTAATGACATCCCAGTCTTAGTCCGGAGGGTTCAATATTGAGTTGGCCCACCCATTGCAGCTATAACAACTTCAGTTCCTCTGGGAAGGCCGTCCACAAGGTTTAGGGGTGTGTCTCTGGGAAGGCTGTCCACAAGGTTTAGGGGTGTGTCTATGGGAAGGCGGTCCACAAGGTTTAGGGGTGTGTCTATGGAAAGGCTGTCCACAAAATGTAGGGGTGTGTCTATGGGAAGGCGGTCCACAAGGTTTAGGAGGGTGTCTATGGAAAGGCTGTCCACAAGGTTTAGGGGTGTGTCTATGGGAAGGCTGTCCACACGGTTTAGGAGTGTGTCTATGGGAAGGCTGTCCACAAGGTTTAGGGGTGTGTCTATGGGAAGGCTGTCCACAAGGTTTAGGGGTGTGTCTATGGGAAGGCTGTCCACAAGGTTTAGGGGTGTGTCTATGGGAAAGCTGTCCACAAGGTTTAGGGGTGTGTCTATGGGAAGGCTGTCCACAAGGTTTAGGGGTGTGTCTATGGGAAGGCTGTCCACAAGGTTTAGGGGTGTGTCTATGGGAAGGCTGTCCACAAGGTTTAGGGGTTTGTCTATGGGAAGGCTGTCCACAAGGTTTAGGGGTGTGTCTATGGGAATGTTTCACCCTTCTTCCAGAAGCTCATTTTGGGATATCAATGAATGAATGAATAACTTGTATAGTGCTACATATGCAAACTAAATCGCCTCAGGCCCCCTTCACACTTATACAACTTCAAAGTCGCACAATTTTACCGCGATTTCGTGGTGGCTATTTTGCCGCGATTTTACCACGATTTTGCTGTGATTTGGGAGCAGTACTACTTTGTAGGACTTTGCCACAACTTTGGCATTAACAAATGAAAACATACAATAGTTGGTATAAATCATGAGGGGGAACTCCGAGTCAAATTTTAAATAAAAAACGGGCGTGGGTTCCCCCCCAGGGGCATATTAGGCTCTTAGGTCTGGTATGGACCTTAAGGGGAATCCCCTACACTGAAAAAATGGCGTAGGGGTCCCCTCAAATCCATATCGGACCCTTATCCGAGCACGCAGCCCGGCTGGTCAGGAATGGGGGTGGGGACGATCGAGTGCCCCCCCTCCTGAACCATACCAGGCCGCATGCCCTCAACATGGGGGGGTGGGTGCTTTGGGGCAGGGGGGGCACCCCGCAGGCCTCCCCACCCCAAAGCACCTTGTCCCCATGTTGATAAGGACAAGGGCCTCTTCCCGACAACCCTGGCCGTTGGTTGCCGGGGTCTGTGTGCGGGGGACTTATCAGAATCCAGGAGCCCCCTTTAATAAGAGGGCCCCCAGATCCCGGACCCCCACCCTATGTGAATGAGTATGGGGTACATGGTAACCCCTACCCATTCACCTAGGGAAAAAGTGTCAATAAGAAAACACACTACCAGAGCGCATGCGCGAGGGACTCCAAGATGGCCGCGTAAGCCGGGAGCTCCTCACTACCCCAGCCAGCCAGCCGCCCTAGCGCCGTTTCGGAAGCCGCTGCCAGCCCGAGCACAGCAGAATCGGCTGGGGGAACACAGCGGTTCCCCACCCATGCCATCCACGGCAGCCCAGAAGGACCTGGGACCCCGTTTTGAGGCTGTGAAGTTACAGGCCGAATCCAAGATGGCGGCCGCGCCTCAGACACAGGCAGCGCCTCAGACACAGGCAGCATCAGGGGGAATACAAGAACCCAGGCAAGTGATCGCTCCTGCTACTCTCCCATACCCTACCTCTGCAACCTCCTATTCTCATCCCACCACATCCCCTTCAGGCCACAACTCGGCTTTCCTGAATGAGAGCCCCATGGCAGCCCCCTTGCTATCTCCTATGGGACATTCTCCTCTTCCTCAGCACAGTAATGATTATATGGGAAGCACAGGCACAGACATGCCCCAGAATGCGGGGGATCTTTTCCTCAAACTATCTGACTTGCTGGAAAGGGGCTTAGCTAATACAGCTCACAAAATAACAAATGACATTCGATCTGACTTCCAGAATTTGGGCACCAGAATTGAAGCGATTGAACAAAAACTGGATTACACAGTCTCCAGAACCAATCAAAACTCTGATCACATACAGATCGTGCAGGATCAGTTAGATGCTGCCTTAAGTAGGATTGACGATTTGGAAAACAGATCGAGAAGGGAGAACTTCAGGGTCAGAGGCATCCCAGAAGCGTGCACGGACGTCCCCTCAGCAGTACAAGAATTAATTAAATCCCTTATCCCTGATATCTCTAAACATAACCTGGAATTAGACAGAGCCCACAGATCTCTGGGTCCCCCCAGGAAAGACGGGTCTCCCAGGGATATTGTGGTGAAGCCGCACCACTACGGAGTGAAAGAGAGCATCATGAAGCTCTCCCGCCAGCAGCCACACATATCATTCCAAGGCCATGATATTCAAATATTTGCTGACATATCGCCTATGACGATTCAAAAACGTAGAGCCCTTAAACCTCTACTTCTAATCCTGACACAAAAGGAAATAAAATTCTGGTGGGCTTTCCCCTTTGCTCTAAAATTCACCTACAAAGGCAAGACACACTCCTTCACCACTCTATCTGAAGGAGAGCGGATTCTCCTGTCACTGAAGCTTATATCCCAGGATTTAGAGATGGACACATCAAACACGCAATCCGGATCTTATAAGAGACAGACACCTACCAGCCCAGTCTCCCCCTTGTGGAAAACCACGAAGAGTAGACGAGTAAGGGAACCGATGCCCTCCTGAATAACCTGTACACGTCCGGACAGTACCCGGACACATTACTCAGGACACCTTCCAAGGCGTCAACCACCCTAAAAGACCATCTTGAACTACTAAGGATCAGGATGCACGATCCCTGAACCCATCAGGGACACTGGACTCCCACTTCCAGATAGACTTCTCCAGTTCTCGACACATCTGACCGGTTAGGTCACCCCACACCTAGAAAAGGGATCGCTTGGTCATGCGACCTCTCCCAATGGGGCATCTGTCCCGTCTCAAGCGACTCGCTAACATTTGGCTCCCACCCCTTCCCACAGAGGGCGCCTAGATCTTCTACAATCAACTTTGCAACGTACACCGAAGAACAAGTTGTTGGGACTTCCCACCTGCGGGTCCGCCTTACCACCGGCTGGTGATGTGGTGGTCCAGGGGACGGACACAATGACTCACGGGCCTATTGGGAAAGGACAGCTCCTAATGGGGGTTTTTTTTTACAGCCCCTACAACTACCCCCCTGATTGAACTCATCCCTTCCCCCCGTTCCCCCTCCTCTCCTTTTCCCTCCACCCTCCCACCCCCCTTACCCTTCACACATCCCCCTGGGCGTTTTTGGCCCACAGCAGGACTTTTTTTTTTTTTTTCTTTTTTTTTTTTTTTTTTCCTGTTTTGTTTCTTTTGATTAAGCCGGCTGGCTTCGATACATTCGTCTTGAATTGCTACAGTGTTGAAATGGTTGTCCTTACTAGGTTTTGTTAACTTCATTCTTTAGGATTACCAATTGGGTAGGCTCTGACTGGGGTAGCAGTCATGCGCCTCCACCTATCTCACGACAATGGAACCTCCATGGTCGGGAGATGGACTGATAGCCCCTTCGGAGGGCTACTATTGTTTATTGTTGGGCGACATGGAGGGGATCTTTACACCCCCTCGATGCCGCAGGTTCCTCTTGGGACTATTCTCACGAGAACACTTGCATTCACCTTCTTCCTTTTTCTCTTTCTTTTCTGTCCTTTTCTCTAACCCTATTTTTTGTTTGTGCCAGTCCACAGGATTCTTGATCGGCCATCTCTCCTCCAGGCTCCAGACCCTATCTCGCGATCCGAATAACCATGCTCCACCACACTCCAGAGGAGGTAAGAAATACCGCACCACAATCGCTCCCCCCAATTAGCCGACATGTCTAGTGACAATTTGGTTCATCCGTCCTTTAAATTAGCCTCCCATAATGCCCAGGGACTTAATTCAGCGGTAAAGAGGCGTAAATTACTCCAATCTTACCACGCACAAAAATTGGCGGTAGTCATGATCCAGGAAACACATTTCCCCTCCAATTACAACCCAACATTTCTACATGCTCAATATCCCACATTCTTCCTAGCGAATGCAGAGGATAAGACCAGAGGGGTTGCGGTAATATTTGCAAAACAGTGTAAATTTAAGCTCGATTTAGTGCACAGAGATCCTGAAGGCAGATTCTTGTTGGTTAAGGGTAAAATAGATGAAAGCCTCTATTCTTTCATCTCGTATTACTCCCCCAATAAGGGCCAAACAAAATTCTTCCAAGCAATGATACAAATTCTAAGCCCACTATTGGAAGGAACGGTAATTTTCGGAGGTGACTCCAACGTGGCCTTTGACCCAGGTCTAGACAAATCCAAACCATTAAAAGCACAATCAATCCGCCCCACAAAAACAAGCTCCAAAATAGCGAAAATAATATATCGACAAGGCCTAGCCGATATTTGGAGAGAACTTAATCCCACTAAGAGGGATTATACACATTTTTCAAACCCTCACAAAACATACTCCAGGATCGACCACATACTCCTGTCGGTAGTACATATACCCTATGCGATTAAGGCCTATATAAAGGACACTGCCCTCTCAGATCACGCCATGGTGATCGTAACGCTAAGGGGCGGTTCTCACAAACCGCCCAATACCCATTGGAGAATCAACGACACTATTCTTAATGACCATATTTCAGTCATAGAGCTTGAGAAGGACATAAAAGATTATTTTTTGCGGAACAATGTGGAGGGAACATCAGCCGAGACTCTATGGGCCGCTCATAAAGCGACCATAAGGGGAAAGCTCATTCAAATAGCTTCCAGAAAAAAGAAAGAGCAGAAGGCGGAGATAGAGAAACTAGAGAGGGAATTCAAGGCTCTATGCAAGCAACATAAACGGGACCCTTTTTCGGTCAAAATAGCCCAACTAGACGCAGCCAGAACAGCATTAAATATGGCCCACACAGTGAGGGCAGAGACACACTTGAAATGGAATAGCGCAAAATTCTATATTCAGCGAGATAAGATGAGTACCCTTCTAGCAAGAAAGCTATCTCCCAAAATCACTAACTTCACCATCCCCAATATTAGACTTCAGGATGGCACCTCAACCCTTAACCCCCCAAAAATCCTGCAAGCCTTTCATTCCTTCTACTCTAAATTGTATCAGCAAAATGACACAATGTCTGAATCCTCCTTAAAAGCTTTCCTAGATGGCATTAACATTCCAACCCTGAGTAAAAAACATAAGGATATCATGGAAGCCCCCTTCACCATAGAAGAAACATTAGAGGTCATTAAAAACTTAAAAGGGAGCTCAGCTCCTGGCCCCGATGGTTTCTCCAATCAATACTATAAAACATTCAGGAAAACTTTGGCACCCTTTATTACAAAATTCTTCAATTCCAAAAGAGAAGGGTCACCCCTTGAGTCACAACTAAATTTAGCTTTTATCTCGGTCATCCCCAAGCCCGACAAGGATCCATCTCTAGTCGAGAATTACAGACCGATCTCGTTGATTAACAACGACCTGAAAATACTCACTAAAATCCTGGCTAATAGAATCAACTCCTTCATCACCCACTATATTCATAAAGATCAAGTAGGTTTTATGCCGGGAAGACAAGGCCCGGACCAGGTCAGAAGGGCGGTTGATATAGTATCTTTATTACAATCGGGTTGGGATGGAGGCCCAAGGCAGGAAGGTTTATTACTGTCTTTGGACCTCCAAAAAGCCTTCGATTCTTTATCTTGGTCCTTCCTATTTTCAGTCCTGGGGAGATGGGGATTTGGGGACAACTTTATAAACACCCTGAAAGCACTGTATTCCACTCCGAGCGCCAAGGTAAAAATGCACGGCTTTTACTCGGATCCCATTCAAATAACCAGGGGAACCAGACAGGGGTGTCCCCTTTCTCCTGTGATCTTTGCCTTAGCCATAGAGATCCTGGCAATAGCAATCAGGTCTAACCAAAACATCAAGGGGGTTAAGTGCGGAGCGCATTCCCACAAATGCGCCCTTTTTGCGGATGACATCCTTTTATTTGTCACTTCCCCTACTACCTCTCTACCCAATATTTGTAATCTCTTGAGGGCATTTGGATCCTTGTCGGGCTTAAAGGTCAATATGGATAAGTCACAGGCATTAAATATTTCTCTTCCCGATGCAGTTGTGAATAGGCTCAAGCCTGCTTTCAAATTTAAATGGAGCGATTCCTCGATCCGATATCTAGGGATAAACCTCACCCCCAAGTTTGAGCAACTTTTTCAGGCTAATTTCCCTCCCATGTTCCGCACACTAGAATCTGACATCCAAACATGGTCCAACTTCAATATTTCATGGCTGGGCAGAATTAATTCTATCAAAATGACACTACTGCCCAAGCTCCTTTACTTGTTTAGGTCACTCCCGATAGATATTAAAAAACACCATCTAAAACCCCTACAAGGGAAGATAATAAAATTCGTTTGGGGTAAAAAAGGATATAGAATAGCCCGTAATGTGCTTTTTAGCCCCAAAACCAAAGGGGGTCTGGGTCTTCCAGACCTGTTCAGTTACTTCCAAGCGGCAAGGTTGGCCCAACTATCTATGGTATATTTCAAAGTCAAGAAACCCGAATGGATAGAAATAGAGAGACAAGCTGCTCCGACGTATACCCTGGACTACTTGCTCTGGTGCCCCATGAAATTAAGGCCTACCATTTTAGCTCCAACATTGTCTCAATCCTTTAAATTATGGGACTCAATGAAATGCTATCCAGCTTTGACCTCACCTTCACGCCCTCTGGAGCACATCTTTCACAACCCCCGCTTTGTTCCGGGTCTGGACATCAAGTCCTTCAAATGGTGGTTAGACAAGGGGATGTACCGTATAGGTCACTTTCTCTCCCCATCTGGCCCAATTACGCTAAAGCAATGCCTAACTAAACGCAAACTCCCAGGTACAGAGAGGTTTAGATTTGCTCAGATTTCCCATTTTCTTGCCTCCCTAACGAAGGGACAGGAACTCCCTCTGGAATTGACATCTTATGAGCGTTGGTGCGGTCAAGCACTTGACACAAGGGGGGGAATATCTCTCATTTATGCGTCTCTTGTGGAACCCACCGCAAAATTCTCATACATGGACTCGTGGGAAAAGGATCTGCAGGATTCCTGGAGCCTGGAGGAATGGCATCA
Organism: Aquarana catesbeiana; assembly: GCF_042186555.1. NCBI lineage: Eukaryota > Metazoa > Chordata > Amphibia > Anura > Ranidae > Aquarana > Aquarana catesbeiana. The sequence goes on along the minus strand of NC_133326.1, from coordinate 742,343,604 downwards.
GAGAGGATCCACAGCCTTTAAAGGTATTCTAAATATAGCATTGATAGAAGCTAATATAAAAGTGCTTATGCGATGGTACTTTGTACCCACCAGACTTGCAACTATGTTTTCTTCTGCCTCCCCGTTATGCTTTAGAGGGTGTCAAGCCCAGGGCTCTATGATCCATATCTGGTGGGAGTGTCCGAAAACAAGAGGTTTCTGGAACAAAATATTCACCTTGATCCGAAAAGTAACGGATCTTCCCATCACTAAATCAGCCCAAGTGGCCTTACTCAATGCACCATCCCCTAAAACAACAAAACACTCTCAAAAATTAATTTCCTTTATGCTACTAGGAGCTAAGACTACTTTAGCCAAAGCCTGGAAGCAACCCACAGTGTCTTTCCAGGCTGCCAAAAGAAAGATATCGTGGATCATGTCCCTTGAAAAAATAGTCAGCTCTATGACGGACACCTCTAAGTCATTTGAGGCGACATGAGAGCCCTGGGCTGGTCACCTAGGCATTTCCCTCATCCCAGGTATTCAATTGTCTCAGCCAAGTTGAGTCTTTTATTTTTAAAAAAAAAAAAAAAAAAGGGGCAATATAAAATAAAATAATAATAACTATAATTAAAAAAAAAAAAAAAAAAAAAACACCTTGGACTGGACACATTCGTATCTCCTATGACAGCGAACCCTTTTTTCTTCTTCTTCTTCTTCTCTTTTCCTTCTCTTCTTCTCTTTTGTCTCACCATATCTTTTAGTTATGTACAACGAAATGATTTCAAGTTAGCAGTGTAACAGTTATGTTTTACTTTCTGTTTACATAATGGCAGATTCTCCCTTGTCTCCATCAGATTGTCTTTAACGAGTTCTAGCTATAGACTCAGAACGGATTACTGCTTGTTGAAGGTTATCTGATGGAGGGGTCCTCTGGCCTCATTAGGGGTCTTTTATCCCTACCTCTAGGGCGGTGGCAGGTCCCCGGGAGTGGGGACAGTAGGTTTTCTGGGTTAACCTCATTGCTTTCCCTGTGGTGGGTGGAATCCTAACACAGTGTGTACCCGTTTGGGGTGTTGGGATTCTCAACCCATATAGGGGACATCAACATTAGTTTTACCTACTGTACCAAGGGCTACTGTAATTGGTTTTGAACCTTTGTTTACTTGCGTTATACATGCATAATATCTATCCCATACTTACAAGGGATTCTTCCAACATTCCTATGTATCTTATGTTCATCAATGTACTGCACTGCTCTTTAATAAAGCTTTAAAATTAAAAAAAAAAAAAAAGAAAACACACTACACAGGTTTTTAAAGTAATTTATTAGACAGCTCCGGGGGTCTTCTTCCGGCTTCGGGGGTCTTCTTCTGACTTTGGGGGTATCTCCGGTTCTTCTCCGCGCTCTCCGGGGTCTTCTGCCGGGCTCCTCCGCTATCTTCTGCTCTTTTGCCGCCCTTTTGCTAGCGGTGGCCCGGACTTCTGCCTTCTGCCTTCTTGTCTTCTTGTCTTCTTCCCCCTTCTCTTCTTCCGATGTTGACACGATGCTCTCTCCGGCTGGAATGCTCTCTGAGCGCTCCGATGGGACCCTTTATAGGCGGTGACCCCGCCCTCTTATGCCGTCACAGTCCCTTGGCATGCTGGGACTGTGACGTTTTAGGGGGCATGGTTACCGGGTGATGTTGACCACGGCCCCTTATGATGGCACACTCCCAGCATGCCCCGGGACAGTGACCTCATAAGGGGGCGGGGTCACCACCTATATAAGTCCATTGTGGAGCGCTCAGAGAGCATTCCAGCCGGAGAGAGCGTTGTGTCAACATCGGAAGAAGAGAAGAGGGAAGAAGACAAGAAGACAAGAAGGCAGAAGTCCGGGCCACCCCTAGCAAAAGAGTGGCAGAAGATAGCGGAGGAGACGGCAGAAGATCAGGACACCGGGAGGAGATGCCGGAGAGATCCCCGAAGTCAGAAGAAGACCCCCGGAGTCGGAAGAAGACCCTCGAAGTCAGAAGAAGACCCTCGGAGCTGCCTAATAAATTACTTTAAAAACCTGTGTAGTGTGTTTTTTCATTGACACTTTTTTCCCTAGGTGAATGGGTAGTGGTACGATGTACCCCATACTCATTCACAAAGGGTGGGGGCCGGAATCTGGGGGCTCCGAGATTCCGATAAGCCCCCCGCCCGCAGACCCCGACAACCAACTGCCAGGGTTGTCGGGAAAAGGCCCTTGTCCTCATCAACATGGGGGCAAGGTGCTTTGGGGTGGGGGGGCCGCAGGGCGCCCCCCTGCTCCAAAGCACCCACCCCCCGATGTTGAGGGCATGCAGCCTGGTACGGTCCAGGAGGGGGGCGCTCGCTCATCCCCACCCCCATTCCTGACCGGCCGGGCTACGTGCTCGGATATGGATTGGTCTGGTATGGATTTTGGGGGGTGCCCCCACGCCGATTTTTCGGCGTAGGTGGGTTCCCCTTACAATCCATACCAGACCTAAGGGCCTGGTATGCCCCTGGGGGGAACCCACACTGTTTTTTTCATTTAAAACTTGACGCAGTGTTGCCCCTCATGATTCATACCAGACAGCTGTCAGTACGGCCTGTCGCTCATTGGGAAATGAAAAAAAGTCTTCCTTTCCCAATCAGCGCGATATGCACAGTGCCCTGTCGCCGAGAAACACAATCTCGCGGTCAGGTACTGTACATGGTGTGAGGCTTGTGCTTACAAAGTCGTACTGAAGTTGTGTCTATATTATTCAGGCATGATTTGCATGCTACTTGAGGGTTTAACATTGAGGTCTATGGAGTACAACTTGCATGGAAGTTGGATCAAAGTAGTGCAGGGACTACTTTCAAGTCGGCACGACTTAAAGTCGTGCCAATATGAATGGTAGTCATTGAAAATCATGGAGAATGTCATATGATTTTGCAGTACAAAATCGTGGGACAAGACGTATAAGTGTGAAAGGGGCCTCAGGGAGCTTTTGCCACCAGTGTCTGTCTGGGTTTTCAGAAGAGATGGGTCTTGAGCTTCTTCCTGAATAGGGATGAGCTTCGAGTTCGAGTCAAACTCATGTTGGACTCGAACATCGGCTGTTCGCAAGTTCGCCGAACAGCGAACAATTTGGGGTGTTCGCAGCAAATTCGAATGCCGCGGAACACCCTTTAAAAGTCTATGGGAGAAATAAAAAGTGCTAATTTTAAAGGCATATATGCATGGTATTGTCATAAAAAGTGTTTGGGGACCTGGGTCCTGCCCCAGCTTTTTCGGGAGCAGTGATTTTAATAATGCTTAAAGTGAAATTTAAAGTGTAATATTCCTTTAAATTTCATACCTGGGGGGTGTCTATAGTATGCCTGTAAAGGGGCGCATGTTTCCCGTGTTTAGAACAGTCTGACAGCAAAATGACATTTCAAAGGAAAAAAAGTCATTTAAAACTACTCGCGGCTATTAATGCATTGCCAGTCCAACAATACACATAAAAGTTCATTGATAAAAACGGCATGGGAATTCCCCACAGGGGAACCCCGAACCAAAATTTAAAAAAAAATGACGTGGGGGTCCCCCTAAATTCCATACCAGGCCCTTCAGGTCTGGTATGGATATTAACCACTTGCCAACCGCCCCATAGCCAAATGACGGCTGCAGGGCGGCTGGATAACTCTGGGATCACGTCATATGACGTGATTCCAGAAAACTGCTCCCGCATGCCCCCAGAGGACACGGCGCATGACGGTAAAAGGCCGCTGATCACGGCCGTTTACCATGTGATCGCTCCGTCAAATGATGGAGCGATCACATGTAAACAAACATGTAAACAAACCGGCGTCATGTCATGACGCCGGTTCCTCCCTTCCCTCTCCCTTCCCTCTCCCGATCGGTACAGAGGGGGAGAGATCGGATGTGAGCCACGCTGTGGGCTGGATGTGTAGTGTCCACAGCGCAGCTCAGTGACATGTACAGTCACATCCATCCCTCCATGCTCAGCCATCCCCCCATGCTCTGTAATGATCCTGTGCAATACTCTGCAACCCTGTGCAATACTCTGCAATAGGGATGAGCCGAACACCCCCCGGTTCGGTTCGCACCAGAACCTGCGAACGGACCGAAAGTTCGCACGAACGTTAGAACCCCATTGATGTCTATGGGACTCGAACGTTTGAAATCAAAAGTGCTCATTTTAAAGGCTAATTTGCATGGTATTGTCCTAAAAAGGGTTTGGGGACCCGGGTCCTACCCCAGGGGACATGTATCAATGCAAAAAAAACTTTTAAAAACGGCCGTTTTTTCGGGAGCAGTGATTTTAATGATGCTTAAAGTAAAAAAAAAAAAGTGAAATATTCCTTTAAATATCGTACCTGGGGGGTGTCTATAGTATGCCTGTAAAGTGACGTGTGTTTCCCGTGCTTAGAACAGTCCCTGCACCAAATGTCATTTTTAAAGGAAAAAATCTCATTTAAAACTGCTTGCGGGTTTAATGTCTCCAGCAGCACTGAATGTGCGTTCCGAAAGAACGCTAGATGCAGGACAGGCCAGTAGCTCAATTGCATACTGTGCAAGCTCTGGCCAGTGATCCATCCTCAAGACCCAGTAACCCAGAGGATTTTCGGTGGGAAAGGTGTCCAAGTCTGATCTTGCCCCTAGGTATTCCTGCACCATGTAAAACAGACGCTGGCGATGGTTGCTGGAACCGATCATACCTTGGGGCTGCGGACCAAAAAATTGTCTGAACGCATCGGTCAGACGGCCACCTTCTCCACCGCTCCTTCTTTGACGGACCGAAGCCTCAGCAACACGTTGTCCAGAAACAGGAGTTTGTAACCTCCCAGTCTCTGGGAACGCATTGCACAGACCTTTCTGCAAGGCCTCCCGAAGATGTTTCATCCTCTGCTCCCTCTGCGATGGCAAGATAAGGTCCGCAACCTTACCCTTGTAACGTGGATCAAGGAGGGTTGCCAGCCAGTATTGGTCCTTCTCCTTGATACCACGAATACGAGGATCCTTACGCAGGCTTTGCAGGATCAGGGAGGCCATGCAGCGTAGGTTTGCTGAGGCATTCGGTCTGGAGTCCTCTGGGTCACTAAGGACGACAACGTCCGCAGCCACCTCCTCCCAGCCACGTACAAGTCCATGTGTTTCTTGGGACTGATCCCTTAAAGACTGCTGCTGATGCTGAGTGCCAGGCTCCACCTCCATACTGACACAATCTTCCTCCTCCTCCTCCTCCTCGTCCTCTTCCTGTGTGATCGGCGGGCACGCAGGAACACTGTCTGGATAAAGGGGGCCTTGAGAGCTAAGGAAGTCCTCCTCTTCCTGCCTCTGTTCTGCCTCAAGTGCCCTGTCCATTATTCCACGCAGAGTGTGCTCCAACAGGTGGACAAGGGGGACAGTGTCACTGATGCATGCACTGTCACTGCTCACCATCCTCGTGGCCTCCTCGAATGGTGACAGGACAGTGCATGCATCCCTGATCATGGCCCACTGGCGTGGGGAAAAAAAACAAGCTCCCCTGACCCTGTCCTGGTGCCATAGTCGCACAGGTACTCATTGATGGCCCTCTGCTGCGTGTGCAGCCGCTGCAGCATGGCCAACGTTGAGTTCCACCTGGTGGGCATGTCACAGATTAGGCGGTTCTTGGGCAGGTTAAACTCCTTTTGGAGGTCCGTCAGCCGAGCACTGGCATTATATGACCGGCGGAAATGCACACAGACTTTCCTGGCCTGCCTCAGGACATCCTGTAAGCCCGGGTACCTGCCCAAGAACCGCTGCACCACCAAGTTAAGGACGTGAGCCAAACAGGGCACATGGGTCATTTGTCCCTGTCGGAGGGCAGAGAGGAGGTTGGTGCCATTGTCGCAAACCACCATTCCTGCCTTAAGTTGGCGTGGCGTCAACCACCTCTGAACCTGCCCCTGCAGAGCTGACAGAACCTCTGCCCCAGTGTGGCTCCTGTCCCCCAAGCACACCAGCTCAAGCACCGCATGGCATCTTTTGGCCTGCGTACTTGCGTAGCCCCTTGAACGACTACGGAGCACCGCTGGTTCCGAGGAAGAGGCCATGGAGGAAGAAGAAGAGGAGGGGGTGGAGGAGAGAGGTGTGTCACAATCAGTATTTTGGAGGCGTGGTGGCGGAACAACCTCCAACACTACTGCACCTTGTCCTGCATCCTTCCCAGCTGCCAGCAGAGTTACCCAATGAGCCGTGAAACTTAGGTAACGTCCCTGTCCATGCCTGCTGGACCATGAGTCAGCGGTAATATGCACCTTACCACTGACCGCCCTGTCCAGCGAGGCATGGACATTGCCTTCCACATGCCGGTAGAGAGCCGGAATCGCTTTCCGTGAGAAAAAGTGGCGTTTGGGTACCTGCCACTGAGGAACCGCACATTCCACAAACTCACGGAAGGGGGCAGAGTCTACCAACTGAAAAGGCAGCAGTTGAAGTGCTAGCAATTTTGCCAAGCTAGCATTCAACCGCTGGGCATGTGGATGGCTGGGAGCAAACTTCTTTCGGCGGTGCAGCAGCTGGGGCAGGGAAATTTGCCTGGTACAATCTGACGTCAGTGTACCAAAAGCAGATTGCCCACAAGTACTTGGCTGTGACACACCTAATTCTACACCTTCATTCCTCTCACTGCAGGTCTCAGAGAGGACTGGAGGTCTAGTGGGGTTGGAAATCTCAGCTGATGAGGAGCAAGGAGAGATCCTATTTGTTCTTTGGTGTGGGTCTTTTAGATACGCTTGCCAACTAACTGCATGGCAGGTCAACATATGTCTGGTCAAGCATGTGGTACCCAAGCGGGAGATGTTTTGGCCACGTGAGATACGCTTGAGACATATGTTGCAAATAGCAGCAGTGCGATCTGATGCACTCGTCTCAAAAAAGGCCCACACCAAAGAACTTTTTGAATAACGCGCAGAGACTGCAGCGCCCTGCACATGTGGAGCTTTGGGGTGTGATGCAGTCAATGTGCTGCCCTTAGGCTGGCCCCTGGAGGGCATCCTGCCTCGTTGGTGATGTGCCGCCTCCTCCTCCTCCTCCCCCTCCTCCTCTCTCCTATCAGGCACCCACGTTGAGTCAGTGACCTCATCATCCCCTCCCTCCTCATCACTGGAGCAAACCTGGCAGTATGCTGCAGCAGGGGGAGCATGACTGCCAGATTGCTGTCCTTCTTGGGCACCCCCTCTGTCCGTGCTCATGTTACTGCCTTCATCGAGCTCAGTATCATCATCAGAGCCTTCCAAACGCTGGGCATCCTCCTGGAGCATGTACCCAACACTGTGGTCAAACAGTTCGAGAGAATCCTCAGGAGGACATGGTGGAGCTAGGGAAGGAGTCACTGATGACATTGAGCTGAGGGAAGAGGCCGCTGCTTTGCCAGACAAAGCGCCCTGGGCATGGGTGAGAGAGGATGAGGAGGATAAGGACGGCTTGGTCATCCACTCGACCAAGTCTTCCGCATGTTGCGGCTCAACACGGCCAGCTGCCGAAAAAAAGGCCAAGCGTGTCCCATGGCCACGTGCTGATGAGGATGCACCGTCTCCACGACCAGCACTAGACACAGAGCCTGCTTGCCCTCTCTTATTGGCTTGTGACTGTCTGCCTCTCCTTCTTGGCCTTCCAGACATACTAATGGCCTGTAGCTGCACTAAGCTGGGATAGAACACCTGTAATTTTCTTCAGGTAGCTTTATATACTGTAACCAGACAAGCCTGCCTGTCAGTAGGAAGATAACAGGAACGGATCTAGCTGAACACTGTGAGCAGGACGCACTGTACTAAATGTAAATAGTCTAGCTGCCTGACCGTGGTACTAATAGGATCAAATAGAACACCAGTAATTTTCTTCAGGTAGCTTTATATACTGTAACCAGACAAGCCTACCTGTCAGTAGGAAGATAACAGGAACGGATCTAACTGAACACTGTGAGCAGGACACACTGCACTAAATGTAAATAGTCTAGAAGATAACAGGAACGGATCTAGCTGAACACTGTGAGCAGGACGCACTGCACTAAATGTAAATAGCAGGAACGGATCTAGCTGAACACTGTGAGCAGGACGCACTGTACTAAATGTAAATAGTCTAGCTGCCTGACCGTGGTACTAATAGGATCAAATAGAACACCAGTAATTTTCTTCAGGTAGCTTTATATACTGTAACCAGACAAGCCTGCCTGTCAGTAGGAAGATAACAGGAACGGATCTAACTGAACACTGTGAGCAGGACGCACTGCACTAAATGTAAATAGTCTAGAAGATAACAGGAACGGATCTAGCTGAACACTGTGAGCAGGACGCATTGCACTAAATGTAAATAGTCTAGAAGATAACAGGAACGGATCTAGCTGAACACTGTGAGCAGGACGCACTGCACTAAATGTAAATAGTCTAGAACAGTGGTTCTCAACCCCTGTCCTCAGGGCCCACTAACAGGCCAGGTTTGCAAGATAACTGAAATACATCACAGGTGATATCATTCGCTGTTCAGTGATTTGCAGTATTCTAGTCTGCATCTCCCCAAGGTAATACATAAAGCCTGGCCTGTTAGTGGGCCCTGAGGACAGGAGTTGAGAACCACTGGTCTAGAAGATAACAGGATCGGATCTAGCTGAACACTGTGAGCAGGACGCATTGCACTAAATGTAAATAGTCTAGAAGATAACAGGAACGGATCTAGCTGAACACTGTGAGCAGGACGCACTGCACTAAATGTAAATAGTCTAGAAGATAACAGGAACGGATCTAGCTAAACTGAATACAGTGTATATATATATATATGCAACACCTGGGATGCATATATATACACAATACACTGTAAGTGCAGCTAACTGACTGACTGTTCTGCCTAATCTATCTAACTCAAATGAAATGACACTGTCTCTCTCTCTCTCTCTCTCTATCTCTCAGCACACCGGAACACACACTACACAGGGCCGCCGTGTAGGCGGCCTTATATAGTGTGGGGCGTGTACTAAATCCCCTGAGCCATAATTGGCCAAAGCCTCCTTGGCTTTGGCCAATTACGGCTCTCTGTTCAGGCGGTGCTGTGATTGGCCAAGCATGCGGGTCATAGTGCATGCTTGGCCAATCATCAGCCAGCAATGCACTGCGATGCCGCAGTGAATTATGGGCTGTGACGCGCCACACGAATTTGGCGCAAACGGCCCATATCGTTCGCAATTCGGCGAACGGTCGAACAGCCGATGTTCAAGTCGAACATGGGTTCGACTCGAACACGAAGCTCATCCCTACTCTGCAATGATCCTGTGCAACCCTGGGCAATACTCTGCAATGATCCTGTGCAACCCTGGGCAATACTCTGCAATGATCCTGTGCAACCCTGTGCAATACTCTGCAATGATCCTGTGCAATACTCTGCAACCCTGTGGAATACTCTGCAATGATCCCGTGCAACCCTGTGCAATACTCTGCAATGATCCCGTGCAACCCTGTGCAATACTCTGCAATGATACCGTGCAACCCTGTGCAATACTCTGCAACCCTGTGCAATACTCTGCAATGATCCCGTGCAACCCTGTGCAATACTCTGCAACCCTGTGCAATACTCTGCAACCCTGTGCAATACTCTGCAATGATCCTGTGCAACCCTGTGCAATACTCCACCAGGCCCCGCCATGCCCCGCCATACTCCGCCATACCCCGCCATACCCCACCATACTCCGCCATACCCTGCCATACCCCGCCATACCCCGCCATACTCCGCCATACCCCGCCATACTCCGCCATACTCCGCCATACTTTGCCATACTCTGCCATACTCCGTCATACCCCGCCATACTCCGCCATACTCCGCCATACCCCGCCATATTCCGCCATACCCCGCCATACTCCGTCATACCCCGCCATACTCCGCCATACCCCGCCATACCCCGCCATACTCCGCCATACTCCGCCATACCCCGCCATACCCCGCCATACTCCGCCATAATCTGCTATACTCCGCCATACCCCGCCATACCCCGCCATACTCCGCCATACTCTGCGATACCCAGCCATACTTTGCCATGCTCAGCCATACTCGGCTATACTCTGCCATGCTGAGCCATGCTCGGCTGTACTCGGCCTCTGTATGTGGCCAGGCTGTGGAAGTCTCACACATGTGGTATCGCCGTACTCAGGAGGAGCAGGAGAATCTATTTTGGGGTGTCATTTTTGCTATGTACATGCTATGTGTTAGAAATACTGTATAAATGGACAACTTTGTGTTAAAAAAAATGTGTTTTAACCATTTCCTGCCCGCCGGCCGTCATACGACGTCCTTGACTTTGTGCGGGGATATCTGAATGATGGGTGCAGCTACAGGCATCATTCAGATATCATCTTTTTCAGCCGGCGATTCCCTACACCATAAGAATGATCATAGCGGCTGTTCCACTGCTTGATCATTCTTACGGGAGGCGAGAGGGGACGCACCCCCCCCTCTCGCCACCCTCAGGTGCTTCTACCGACTCACCGCTACGATCGAAGCCAGGATCATTTTTTTTTTTAATTTTTAGGCTTCCCAGCCTAGAGGTGAGATGTGACGTCTTATTGACCCCATATCTCACTGTAAAGAGGACCTGTCATGCCATATTCCTATTACAGGGGATGTTTACATTCCTTGTAATAGAAATAAAAGTGATCAAAAAATCTATTTTTTGGAAAAAAGCCTCAAACTAAGATAAATAAAGTAAAATGAACAATAAAAAAAAAAAAAAAAAAATGTTCCCGTGTCCCCGTGTGCTCGCAGTCAGAAGCGAACGCATACGTAAGTTGCGCCCACATATGAAAATGGTGTTCAAACCACACATGTGAGGTATCGCTGCGATCGGTAGAGCGAGAGCAATAATTTTGGCCCTAGACCTCCTCTGTAACTCACAACATGTAACCAGTAAAAATTTTTAAAGCGTCTCCTATGGGGATTTTTAAGTAGCGAAGTTTGGCGCCATTCCACAAGCGTGTGCAATTTTGAAGGGTGACATTTTAGGTATCTATTTACTTGGCATAACTTCATTATTCACATTATGTAAAAACATTGGGCTAACTTTACTGTTTTGTTTTTTTTGAAAGCACAAAACTGTTTTTTTTTTCAAACAAAACGTGTTCGAAAAATTGCTGCGAAAATAAAAAGTTGCAACAACCGCCATTGTATTCTCTAGGGTCTTTGCTAAAAAAACATATATAATGTTTTGGGGTTCTATGTAATTTTCTAGCAAATAAATGATGATTTTTACATGTAGGAGAGAAATGTCAGAATTGGCCTGGGCACTCCAGAACACCTGATGGTGTTCCGTGCATGTTGGGCCTCTGTATGTGGCCACGCTGTGTAAAAGTCTCACACATGTGGTATCGCCATACTCGGGAGTAATAGCAGAATGTGTTTTGGGGTGTAATTTGTGGTATGCATATGCTGTGTGTGAGAAATAACCTGCTAATATGACAATTTTGTGAAAAAAAAAAGAAAAAAAAATCTTGATTTTGCAAAGAATTGTGGGAAAAAATGACAACTTCAAAAAACTCATCATGCATCTTTCTAAATACCTTGGAATGTCTTCTTTCCAAAAAGGGGTCATTGAAATGAGATAGGCCGTCAGTACTTCAGGTATGATCAATTTTCAGAGATTGGCACCATAGCTTGTGGACTCTATAACTTTCTCAAAGACCAAATAATATACACCGATTTGGGTTATTTTTACCAAAGATATGTAGCGGTATACATTTTGGCCAAAATATATGAAGAAAAAATTACTAATTTGCAAAATTTTATAACAGAAACAAAGAAAAATGCATTTTTTTACAGAATTTTCGGTCTTTTTTCTTTTATAGCGCAAAAAATAAAGAACCCAGCGGTGATTAAATACCACCAAAAGAAAGCTCTATTTGTGTGAAAAAAAGGACAAAAAATTCATTTGGGTACAGTGTTGCATGATTGAGTAATTGTCATTCAAAGTGTGAGAGCACCGAAAGCTGAAAATTGGTCTGGTTATTAAGGGGGTTTAAGTGCCCAGTGGTCAAGTGGTTAAGGAGGACCCCGGCCAAAATTTAAAAAAAAATGACGTGGGGGTCCCCCTAAATTCCATACCAGGCCTTTCAGGTCTGGTATGGATATTAAGGGGAACCCTGCACCAAAATTAAAAAAAAAACTGCGTGAGGTCCCCCCAAAAATCCATACCAGACAATTATCCAAGCACGCAACCTGGCAGGCCACAGGAAAAGAGGGGGGGTGAGAGAGTGCCCCCCCCCTGAATCATACCAGGCCACATGCCCTCAACATTGGGAGGGTGCTTTGGAGTAGCCCCCCAAAACACCTTGTCCCCATGTTGATGAGGACAAGGGCCTCATCCCCACAACCCTGGGCGGTGGTTGTGAGGGTCTGCGGGCGGGGGGCTTATCAGAATCTGGAAGCCCCCTTTAACAAGGGGACCCCCAGATCCCGGCCCTCCCCCCTGTGTGAAATGGTAAGGGGGTATAATACCCCTACCATTTCACTAAAAAACTGTCAAAAATGTTAAAAATGACAAGAGAAAGTTTTTGACAATTCCTTTATTTAAATGATTCTTCTTTCTTCTATCTTCCTTCATCTTCTTCTTCTTCTGGTTCTTCTGGTTCTTCCTCCGGTGTTCTCGTCCAGCATCTCCTCCGCGGCGTCTTCTTCCCTTCTTCTCCTCAGGCCGCTCTGCATCCATGGCATGGAGGCTCCCGCTCTTCTCTTCATCTTCTTCTCTTCATCTTCTTTGCGTGTTCGAACAAATTTTTTGCCTGTTCGCATGTTCTGGTGCGAACCGAACAGGGGGTGTTCGGCTCATCCCTATTCCTGAAGGCCAGATAGTTTTCTTCCGAGCGGATATCAGCTCAGGGGTGGGTTTTCTGGAGCAGACAGGTACTGGTTGTAGGGAACTCAATTATTAGAAGGACAGAGAGAAAAATCTGTCACAAAGATCGAGGTCACCGAACGGTATGTTGTTTACCGGACGCTCAAGTTCAGCACATCGTGGATCAGGTGGACAGATTATTAGGGTCTGGGGAAGATCCATATAGAAGTAAGGAGAGGAATCCAAAGAATTTCTTCAAAATGAGATAAATCTTTATTAACCCCTTGCTGTCCACCGCACAACTATTGACATCATCTGGTTTGGTGATATCTGAATGATGGGCGCAGTTACAGGTATCATTCAGATATCTTCTTTTAGCGATTCCCTTCACCATAAGAATGATCATAGTGACTGTTCAGCCGCTTGATCATTCTTACAGGCAGCAGGAAGGAACATCCCCCCACCCCCTCCCGCCATCCTCCGGAGCTTTTCCGGACTCACTCCTGCCATCGGTGACCCGGAGAAGGGAACCGCCGGTTTCCGGATGCTGATCATAGAAATTTTTGGCAGACCAGATGGTCCCTGAAGTCTCTATAGTCGTTTGGAGGACGGGCGCAATGTTTTGACGCCCGACCTCTGCATTTGAAAAAATGGCGCCGCCTCGGTTGGGAAGCTGAGATTTTTTTTTTTTTTTTCAGGATTCCCAGCCTAGAGGAGAGATGTGGGGACTTATAGAGCCCATATGTCACTGTAAAGAGGACCTGTCATACCCTATTCCTATTACAAAGGAAGTTTACATTCCTTGTAATAGAAATAAAAGTGAAATAAAAAAATAAAAGAAGGTGTCAAACTAGAAAAGTAAAATAAAATAACCATAATAATAAGAAAAAATGTAAACCGCCCCTGTCCTCGCACGCAGAAGCGACTGCATACGTAAGTCCCGCCCACATATGTAAATAATGTTCAAACCACACATGTGAGGAATCACCGCGATCGTTAGAGCAAGAGCAATAATTCTATCACTAGATCTCCTCTGTAACATGTAACCTGTAAAAAAAGTTAAAGCATCGCCTATGGGGGATCTTAGATACTGAAGTTTGGTGCTATTCCACGAGCGTGTGCAATTTTGAAGCGTGACACGTTAGGTATCTATTTACTCTGTGTAACATCATCTTTCACAAAAAATTTGGGTTAACTTTCCTGTTTTTTTTTTTTAATAGATGAAACTGTTTTTTCCCCACAAAAAGTGTTTGAAAATTGCTGTGCAAATACCGTGCGAGATAAAAAGTTGCAATGACCGCCATTTTATTCTCTAGGGTCCCTGCTAAAAAAAATGTTGGGGGTTCTATGTCATTTTCTATCAAAAAAATTATGATTTTTTCTATGTAGGAAAGAAATGTCAGAATTGGCCTGGGTGGCAAGGGGTTAAATAATTCCACAAAGACACTGGTAACAATAAAAAGTATGACCAGCTGCCTTTTATTTTTCTGTTATTTGTATGGAAATTTCAATATAAATCTGCATTCAAAGGAGAAAAAAAAAAAGTATGACCTCCACCACATTCTTCAATTAAAATTAGACAAGGTTGTCTGAAGACACAGGTATCTACCACAGACATTCATCCTCCACACATATATCAAAAGCCACCAAATCTGGAGGCACCTATAATAGGGAAAAAGATGAGCGCAATGGTAGAAGAGTTACCACTCAGTATAAATCAATCTCCGCAGATGAAAAAAATGGGGGGTTGATTCAGTATGAGATGGGGGGGTGTGATCCGGGTTCACAAAGTTTCCCGAAGTAGTAATTGACAGATATCAATGTAAGTCATGGGGGAAATGGTGGGAATCCTGGTGATAGGGAGTAAGCAGTGATGAGGCAGGTGATGAAGACTAAGCTCACACAATAGGGCTGTCTATGTCCAAAAGTGCAAATCCCACAAGGAACGGGGGAAAAAGACAGTCAGTATATCTATACACCCTGTTCCAAATTATTATGCCAATGATATTTTTCTCATTTACCTAAACAACTGATGTAAACAAGTCAGCATAATTCTCATGTTATCAACTATTAAGAGTACAATTCAAATTTTATTGAACAAACCTCCTAATGATAACAGTTTTTTTTTCAAAATAAAAACTTTACAATGCACTGTTCTTAAAGATATGGCTTCAGTCTAAAGATAAGTAGCATAACTCCACCCATTGTCCTGACAGAATAACTCAGATTAGAAGTACCTACTCAGCAAAATGACTTCTCTCTGCCCTCTGTCCCTGTGTGTTCTGTGACCTTCACAAACCATCACTAATTACATATAACATTCATGTGTTTCATATATTTTCAGAAACTTTTATCACTTAAAATATTAATTAACTCAAAATATTCTAACAATTCCCCCTCAATGCACTATAATCAACAATAAGTGCATTCATCTTAAATAATAAATGTCTCTGATCCTCTATTTTTTTCCAATACAAACAATGCAAAAAACATGAATACAATACATTAAACATTAATACAATTTAGTGTGTCAGATATTTTACATAAACATTTTCCAAAACTCTGAGATATTCCTATGAAATATATTTAACTATTTCATTCCATTGACAAAATATAAATTATTATATTATTTATTTATTTTAATTAATTCTCCATCTAAATCATGTAATATTTAATATTTTCTTCCTTCAACTCCATAAATGTATTTAACTTCTTGTGAAACTCTTATAACTTTAACCATATCATTTAACTATTTTAATATAAAGAAGAAATAAATATCTTTGGAAAATCAAAATATAAATAACAATAATAATAATAATAATAATAATAATAATAATAATAATAATAATAATAATAATAATAATAATAATAATAATATTAGTATAAATTATTAATTATTAAATACAATTTCTTCCATTCCTGCACATTTCAATAACTAAATAACTTCTACAATATAAGTTTTCATACATTATCCTTGACACTGACCAATTATAAACAAATTAAGTAATCTACTTGTTTGTAGATACATAAAAAACCTAACTTTCCCATTATTTGATTGTCATATTTTTATATACTCTATCTGTCTTTCTATTTATTGTTCTATTTATTTATCTATCTAATCATTTTCTTTAAATTTAGAAACAAAAGACATATCTATAAAAGAAAATGAAAACAAGTATCAAATTCTTATAAAAAAAATATGTTTTCCTTAGTAATTTTCATTAATCAATATAAACCATTCTAGACTGATAATCCTTTCTGTGTTTACCCATTTTATTCTTATTTTTACCAATTATTTTTATTTTTACCTATTCTTTTGAAACAAAAAATTATAATTCCAATGTACCTTAAAAATACCAAAATAATCTTTCCATCTGATATCTCAGTGGACATCTCTGTTTGCATCCCTGGTACCTTCAGATCTATAATTCTTAACCATAACTTTAGCTACTGGAATAAATTACTAAACATACTCATTAGAAGTAGAAATCTTATTCAAGACATCATTTCTATTTAAATTTAGCAAAGGCCTAGCCATGTTTTGTGAACAAACTTCTGAAATACCTGTACCTGTTGTTTGCAATGATTGCAACCACACTTCTTTCTATACAACAGATTATATAAATAAGTATGCTAATCTCAAAAGACATCCTGTCATTAACTCAAAAAGTTAACAAACCCTATGTTTAGAAAATAATAACGTTTTTAAACTAAAACTATAGCAGGTAAATAAGTCATTCAATCTGTACCTTATTCTTGAATCATCTTACCCTATTTAGGCTTTATAATACTATTCATACGTTCTACAATACCTGTCCTATAAAATTTTAAATCATTATCTGATTCCATGGTTTAAAGTCCAACCCTAATGGAATATGACATAAGTTCACAACAACTTAGCTTTTGTTAAAAATATTATTTTTTCTAGAATTGTCTCAATTAATTTATCAAAAAGAAACATTAATTAAAAAAAAACATCCTAGTATCCTCCTTTAGCAGGTGAAAAAAATGTATATAATCAATCTATATAGATTTTCCAAATTCCTCAATACTTTGCAGCATCAGGTTACTCTTTCCTTTTGGATTGTTCTATAAACAAATAAAACAATATTCAGAAGTTTGATGACAAAGTGTTCTAAAATGAGTAGTTCAGAATGTCTTTCATTAGCTTAACCATTTGCTTACTGGGCACTTAAACCCCCCTCCTGCCCAGATCAATTTTCAGATTTCAGTGCTGTCGCACTTTGAATGACAATTGCGCGGTCTTCCCACACAGTACCCAAATAAAATTTTTATCATTTTTTTTCCCACAAATAGAGCTTTCTTTTGGTGGTATTTAATCACAGCTGGGATTTTTATTTTTTGCTAAACAAACAAAAAAAGATGGAACATTTTGAAAAAAAAAAAATCAGGTTTCATAGTTTGTTATAAAATTTTGCAAACAGGTAATTTTTCTCCTTCATTGATATGCGCTGATGAGGCGGCACTGGTGGGCACTGATAGGCACAGTTAATGCGGCACTGATGGGGACAGATAAGGCGGTACTGATGGGCACAGATAAGGCGGCACTGATGGCCACTGATGGGCGCTGATGGGTGGCGCTGATGGGTGGCACTGATGGGTGGCATGGATGGGTGGCACGGATAGGTGGCACTGATGGGCACTGATAGGTACCACTGATGGGGGCACTGATGGGCGGCACTGATGGGAAGTGATGGGCAGCACTGATGGGCACTTATGGGCACTGGTAGGTGACATTGATGGGCACTGATGTGCAGCACTGTTGTGGCACTGATGTGGGCGCTGATGGGTGGCACTGTGGGCGCTGATGGGTGGCACTGTGGGCACTAATGGATGGCACTGTGGGCACTGATGGGTGACGCTGGTGGGCACTGGTAGGCGGCACTGCTGCCTATTGATAGGTGTCACTGGCAGGGGGCAGATGATCACCATGATCGGGACTGATGTCCCTCTCACGGCCGCCAATGATCGTTTTTTTTCCTCCTCACCCTGTTAGCGCGAATAGAAAAAATAGCTGATTACCGGCTCTGTTTACATCACATGATCAGCTGTCATTGGCTGACAGCTGATCATGTGGTAGGGGGTCGGGACCGACCCCTTACTCTGATCTGTGATCAGGCGAGTCTCATAGAATCACTGATCACTGAGCGCGCCCTGCAGGGGGCGCGCAGGCCGCTCGTGCATGGGGCAACGTCAATAGACATAGTCCCGGCAATGTAGGTCTGCGCTGTTGCCGTCATTTGGCAATAGCGCGGATCTGAACAGGTTAAACAAAAAAATCAATCAGTCAGGTACCTGGATATGCAAAAATAAATATTTTAATTTAAAAATAAGTCAACCATTATTGTTGGAATCAATTATTTTTACAATAAATTGTATCTACATTATCAGTCTGTACTGATTAAGACAACATTTCATAGCCCCCTCTTTATCCTAACTAAATTAAATCTTGTAAAAGAATAAACTTACCAGATCATTGTATTTTTTTTCTTTACACTGACAATTGCTTTAATTTTGTAAAAGAACACTCATTTAGGTTGGGCTTTCCTAAATATTCTATTTCTGAAAGAAACTTGATCATGTTGAAATTTCTTTTCAGAACCAAGTATGATTGAATGAGCCACACATGCCTGTCACTCTGACTGCTAAACCAACACGTGGCAGTCTAAAGATCAGCTTTTAATGCAGACACATACAGAAAGTTTAATATTGTCCTTCCATTGTGCCAATATTTGGCTCTATCTATAGAAACACAAGAAATTCTTTACAAATAAATGTCCACTAAATGTTGAAAAAGTTACTTTTTCATGATTAATTTACACAACTGTGGCTCTATCCCTCACACTGCATAATTTTAATCACCATGTTTATATATCCCACTACAACTGATCTTTTTAACATCCAATTGCCACTAGACAAAGCTGTGTGTATTGACACCTCCTGTTTTCCTTGTAATAACAACTTTAGTGTAACATAAGATGTTTTCAAAACAAATGGTGCAAAACCCACAATGTGTCTGACCAGTAGCATTGGACATTCTACTCCTAACACATTATTTTATAAATACCAATAAAATTGTCTCATCATCCACATACACTTGAATGTAAAATGGCTGAGAGAGCTCTCTATATTAATCAAAAATACTAAATTAATAAGGGATTTCTTTAGATCTTCAAATTATTGTATATAAGTTATCTTTTGTTATTAAAAAAATATTTGCCCTACAGTAAGCCTATATAATTCATTAAAATTTACTCAGACAGATACTTTGTCTGCAAAAATCTCAATTAACTCTCGAGAAAAGTTATTAAGGCTCAAAAAATCTTATTTTTAAAAACAATTACTTTAGTAAGTAATAATACATTTTAAATATGTATTTTTCTCATCCATGAACTCTCTTCCAGGTATCTAGAAGACTCTGATCCACAGAAGTGAAAACCTTCATGACATGTCTGACCAATCTGTGTAACTCGATCTGCATCTCTCTGTTGGTAATACACTAATACTAATACACTCGTCGCATGTCACAAACTCTTCAGAGAATGATCTGTTACTGTCAGTCTTAGCTATCATGCTTTGTATACCCTTCACTGTACAATTCAGTAACAATCTAGTTTCTCGTTTTTAAAATGTTTAACCTTTTTACCACTTTTTAAACATATTTTGTTTGTACATCAGCCAAAAATCATGTACACAACATTATATGACTTTCCTGATTATAGTAATGACAAAAAATTGTTTAGAGGACAATCTCGTGAAAAACTCACAGATTGGGTCCTGCCCATGAACTGCGATTTGCCATTTCCCTGAGAAAACTCCTCCCCCAACCAAAGTCCTTTTACCAGAAATACTCATTTACAAAGCCTTTTACCAATTGTTATTTTTACAATTTTTTTAGATTGAACAAAACTTTCATATTTTAATATTTTCTCTAGCTAACCTTAAGTAAATTAGGACAATCTACTACTTTTAATTTAATAACCAAATCCAAGTTTGGAATTTTTTTGTAAAAATTGTTCAATCCTTAACTTATTTTTTCCTGCAACCAAATCTGTAGGATTTTTGTAAAACACTAAACGCCATGTTGTTTTCCATTATCTCAATTTCATACAATTCTTTCCACAATATGAATCAATAGATTTTTTCTCTGAAAACTTAGTTCTGCCCCCTTTTATGTGTTTTAGAATGACCACGTGTAATCACACACATTTCTGTTGTTCAGGGCTTAAATATTCATAAACCTTTACATGCAGCATTAAACTTAGTTTCCTTATTAAAGAACTTCTTTACACTCTGGCGTTAATTAATTACCTTACTACTGCATGTATTCCCGATAGTACAGGCAGTGGCACAATTATAGGGGTCACTGAGATGGCCATGGCGACCGGGCCCCTTGCTGCAGGGGGCCCTTGAGGTGCTCTTCGATAGGAGGAATGGCAGGGGCGGCTGAGACCAAGCTCCCCGATCGTCAGCCGAACTGTAATCGGCACTGACTGTGCAGGGAACTTGTCAAAGTGAAAGCAGTGTGTGCTGTGCTCTTTGTCTCCCCCTACAGTGCAGTACCCGGCAGGAAGAGCTAAGGTAAAGAAGGTGTGCCATTTTTTTTATAAGACTATCTATCTACTGTATGTTTGTGTGTGTGTGTGTGTGTGTATGTATGCATGTGTGTGTGCATATGTATGTGTGTGTGCATGTATGTATGTATGTGTGTGTGCATGTATGTATGTATGTGTGTGTGCATGTATGTATGCATATATATGTATGTGAGTGTGCATGTATGTATGTGAGTGTGCATGTATGTATGTATGCGTGCATGTGTTTATCAGTGTCTGTGCATCCATAAGGGTGCACAGGCACTGCCCCTTCTCTCGAGCCACCGCCTCCCTCTATGACCAATGGATAGATTCATGCATAGCATGAATCTATCCATGGCCACCGCTGCCACCCCTATATTTAGGTGTCCGGCCCCTTTTCGGGCGCCAGGTGCCTGAATTACAGTGGCTGGGGGTGTTTTTGAAGCACCTGATTAGAGCCATAGGCTCTAATAGGCGTCAAAAAAGGTGAACTGTGAGTGCCATGCTTAGCGCTCACAATCCACCCAGGTGTGTTAGAAAAGTGAATTCTGAACCATCTTTCCTGGCAATCAGGTGTGTGGGTCTGTTACCCGTCACCTTATTGGCTGAAACGATAGGCGTGGCTATTGGACGCCTATCAGGAGGAGAGGACGGGAGATGAGGACGGCAGGAGACGCATGGAGGACTCCGCTCGTGGCCGTCACCTGCTTCCCCACCGAAACAGGGTAAGTGCTGGGCAGACAGCGAGCGGGCGGGGGGGATTCGCAGTGGCAGCATTCGATGGCACAGTTGCAGCATTTGATGGCACAGTGGCAGCATTTGATGGGCACATTGGCAGCATTTAATGGGCACAGTGGCGGCATTTTATGGGCACAGTGGCGGCATCTGATGGCACAGTGGCAGACTTCGATGGGCACAGTGGCAGACTTTGATGGGCACAGTGGCAGCATTTGATGGGCACACTGACAGCGTTTGATGGCACAGCAGCAGAGTTTTATAGGCACAGTGGCAGCATTTCATGGGCACAGTGGTGGCATTTGATGGTACAGTGGCGGCGTTTGATGGGCACAGTGGCTGCAATTGATGTTTTTTTTTCTAAATTTCTCAGTTTGCTGGCACCTCCCTAAAAATTTTGTGCACCAGCCGCCCTGGTTTATATGTGCGTGCATATATAAATATATGTGTGTGTGTTTTTATATATATGTGTGTGTGTGTTTATACATGTGTGTGTGTGTGTTTGCATGTATGTATGCACATTTTAGGTATACACTTTTAATCCTGACCCCCTGTATGTGTACAATCAGAACTGACTTTTTTTTTTTTGCTTGTTCATAGTACCAGCAAAAAAATGCTGTTCCTCCGAAAAGCAATCCATGCTCAGTTCGCTTTTCAGAGGCATTTGACAGCCAGTAAAGAGGCAATGTGTTGCCTACTGACCGCCTGTTTTAACCACTTAAATGCATCATCACTATCCCGAAACTGCATGCAATGCGCACAGTTGCAGGGTGGTTGCAGTTCTGCCCATTCACATAGGGGTAAACTTCAAGGGTGCCCTGACTGGAAAAAGATTGAGAAACACCGACATATATTAACCCATCTCTCCATTTTCCTCCTGCAGCCGCTGAATGCCTGTGGGAGGGAGAGGAGAAGAAGCGGGGGAATGGAGAAATCGATTCCTTTATATGCAGCCACCCACTTGTGACCGGGCCCTGTTGTTCCGCCACCAGGCTCGGAGAAAAGAGCCCTGTCAGGGGGCCCTTCATGGTTTCTTGCATCGGGGGCCCTGAAGGTTCTAGTTACGCCACTGAGTACAGGAAAATACTTCTGAGCCTTGAGGTGTTAACCATCCCATGTAACCCTTTTAAATAAACAAACACACTCACCCCTTGTTTAGTATGATAGTCCTGTGTACATTTAAAAAAAAACAAGAGATGAATAATGTCCTTTAACTTTGTCTGTTGTTCATTGCCTTTTCTTTTGTTTGTTGCTTTTTCTTTCGTTTGTTGCTTTTTCTTGGAAGAATATAGTCCTGTAGCTTTTTTCTTTGAAGAATAAATTTCTTGTAGCTTTAGCCTTGTTCCTTGAATTGTGTGTTGTAATGTGCTGTAGTGTTTGCCTGTTGATTTTTCTTTGCCTTTTGTTCTTGGACCTTCCATCTTCATACATCAAAATCCGACTTTCATATTAGCTCACCCAAAGAGTACATCTGCCTGTTGTACCTTTTTTTTTTTTTTTTTTTTTTGAGTTTAAAATAAAGTTTATTGAAATATCAAGAAAATACATCAAGCAGAAAAAAGAGCAAAATGCTCAAAGTATACATGGTGTAATAGTAGTACAGCGATTATAATGAATGACTACATCAATCCGTCAAAGTCCCTTTTCTTATTAAAGTAAACAGACGCTATGGACTCAAGAATTCTCGTCACCAGAGCCCCATCTGGGAACTGACTGCTCTGGTGAACTGGGAATCCCCAAGCCCGCATCACTACACAATGTGATAATATGCTGTGAAAAAAGGAAAAAAAGGAGCTTATATCTATAAGATAGTTGAATAACACAGTGATATCATAAGTAAACGAACAACAATTTGTCAAAGAAGCGGCCTGGTGAGTTGAGCTCTCAGGGCAGATTGAACCGAAATCGGTTGACCAGAGCTGGTAAATACTATGCTTAAGGATCAGAAAAAACAATGCCCAGGGATCTACCCTGAGAACAACCCTTAGGCTAATAACATAATTATTAGAGAATACCGAGAGCTGGAGGAAACTGTACTAATAAAAATAATATGCTGAAGAGTGAAAGGAGGAAAGATAGAAGGGGAAAGAAACAGAAGAGGTATGAGGAGACAAAGTAAGGAACTAACCATAGAGGATAAGGGGAAGGAGGTGCACAGGAGACCACCATGAGAGGGAAACTGGAGACCGTCCCAAGGAGGAACTGCACACATGAACTACCGATCATGCATACAGGGGATGTCCAATGAGAGTAGCCCAAGGTTCCCAAATGATTTTGAATTGTACCTTTTTTTTTTTTTAATTTAATGTTTATTAAAAAATTTTTTTCATATATAACATACAAAATCCCTTTAAAATATTTTAACATACATCCACTTTATTTCTAATTCCTTTCCCTTACCCCACCCCCTCCCTCTTCCTTTCCCGATCTGTTATCCTTGTTTCCCTTACTTCCTTATCTTCTGTCTATTTCTATCATTCCCTGGACATATTTCTCTGATGTCTTAAAGACATTCCACCTTTCCCAGGTTACATTATAACTTTCTTATCGTCCCTCGTCTCTTTTTTTTTGGGGCACTCCCACCATATGTGAAAAGTCGTTCCTATTTGACCACATTCCTCGAGCACTGCTGGGACTTGTTTGGTTGGAATTTATTGATTTACTCTTGGTGTCAAGTGCCATCGTACCATACATTTATGGTTGGCTTCTATAGTAATATGTCAGATGTGTAGTTATATACTACTTTTATCATTTGTGCCTCATCTAATTTGATACCCATGTCTTGCTCCCATTTTCTAATAAAGGGTAAGATCCCCTTTTGTTCTAGGTCAGTTAATTTTCTATACATTTGGGATATTCAATTTTTTAATGATGTTTTTATATTACAAAGTTTTTCAATTGGGGTTAACATTTTCTCACACCTAATTGGTTGAGGGATTATATCTTATTATAATTATATTTATATCTACAAGATATTTTAATTGCAAATATTCCCAGTCATTAACATAGTGCTATCCATGTACCATTATTAAATCTCTTGCTTCGTCCTAATTTTATCTTGTGTGGTGATATCTTTTAGTTGTGCTTGTCCTAATTGTTTCCCTAATCCATTTCCTGGAATAAATAATATTGTGCTCGCTAATTAAATTAAAGGGGAATTATCTTTCCATTTTTCTTTTCTATATAATGTGTCCCATATTTTGAGTACATTTTTAGTTAATTCATGTGTGTCTCTACTATGTGTTCTTAATTTCGGTGGGATCCAAATGTTTTTTTTTTATTTGTAAAGTGTTTGGTGTATCTTTTATTTTCACCCATCTTTTTTTAGTGTTTATATTTGCCCATTTTATTGATCTTGTCAGTACAATCGCCTTAAAGTATCTTTCTATGTCTGGGAGTGCCAATCCTCCATTTATTTTTTTCCTAGTTAGAAGGGTGTTTTTTACTCTAGGTTTTTTATGCTGCCATGGGTGATTCTCTATCAGCTTTCAACATTTCCATTCCACTTACAACAGACAAGGATTTTTTAGTTCACAAAATGGAGGAGATTCCTCCCAACACTTAGCTGCACCGTTCACTTCTACACCAGACTCTGTTTCCCATTTCAACATTCAAAACATCATTAATCTTTCAAATCATTCACTCACTCAAGCCAAATGCAATCTTTTGCAGAAAGGCCTCCGTTTCTGTCCAGATGTTGGTTTGAACACCTTTGAGATAAATAAAGATCTCAATCTTTTTGCTCAAAAACTCTACTACAAAAGTATTTTCTCTAAAGAAACTAATGTTTCTCAAATAGAAACTAATAAATCAGATGAGGCCTTAGACGACCTCCTCAGTCTTCTTGAGGAACAGGATCCTAGTGACCTTATTGATTCAGTAGATATTGAAGCCCTGTTGGAGGCTCATATCTCCAAAGAATCATCTCCCTCGTTAGGTACAAAGAAATTTTAAAAAAGTCTGACAAATTTCCCTCTTTTTCTGGTAATCCCAACTTAGCGGCTTTTATAGCCTCAACTACAGCAGAAATTTGCAAATTAAAACCATTTGCGCACTGTAGCAATCTTACCAAAGAGGAACATGCTGCATTAGAATCTTTAAAAAACAGTACTCCCTAACAATTAAACCATTTGACAAGGGAGGAAATATTGTCATTATGACCAATGAGCAATATGTAGTAATGTGTCGAAAAGTTGTTGCCAACAAATCTTGGTACAAACCAATCTCAAAAAGCATTATTGAGAAATTCAACGAGGCTTTTTATGACCTGGTAGACGGTGCCTTCTGTAATGGGGCCATTGACAAGGATGTCTGGGAATACATTAGGAACACCTTACCCTCGCATTCCTACTCTATACTGTCTCCCCAAAATACATAAAAATCCAAAGAGTCCTCCAGGATGTCCCATTATTTCAGGTAGCGGTTCTATAACCGAAAATTTAAGTAAATTCATTGACAGTCACCTCAGACCCTTCGTTGCTGGTCTGTCTTTATACATCAAAGACACCATCCATTTATTACAAAACTTAGAAGGATTACAGATTTCAGCTCACTCATTTCTGGTTTCTATTGATGTAGACGCGTTATATAGCTGCATTCCTCATCACCTTGGTCTTTCAGCAATAAAACACATCCTATCACAATCTCACAAAGATGATCGCAAATTAAATTCTTTCCTATTGGAAGCGTTCGATTTTATTCTGACCCACAACATTTTTTCGTTTGATGGATCCCACTACCTCCAGGTGCAGGGGGTTGCGATGGGGACTTGTTGTGCCCAATCGTATGCCAACCTGTACCTGGGGGAGTGGGAGCAGTCTCCTCTGGCTGATGAAAATTTATCGTCCTATACTGCCCATGTTGCAGTAAGGTTCAGATATATAGATGATGTACTGATGGTGTGGGATGGCACACCAGAGAACTTGCAAGCTTTCATATGTGCGATGAATAATAATGCGTTCAATTTTCATTTCACCATGACTTTTAGTGACACATCCATTACATTCTTGGATTTAAACATCATTGAATTTGCAAATGGTCCACTCTCCACCGGTTTCTATCGTAAAGAGACCACTCGGAACACTATTTTGCATGCGTCCAGTTCGCATCCTGAGCCCCTGGTTCTGTCCATTCCTTATGGGCAGTACCTTAGGCTCAGACGCAACTGCTCTACAGAAATTGAATTAATTTGAGAGGCAAATTTACTTACAAATCGTCTTCTAGACCGGGGATACTCATCTACTTGCCTTAAAAAGGCTTTTAGACGCGAACATGGTCAAATGAGACATGATATATTATTCTCCAAGAAAACATCCGGCACTACAAAACCCGTCACCAGACTGATAACCACTTACAATAAACAGCATAAAGCTATCAAACAAATTTTACAAAAACATTGGCATCTACTACAAATTGATCCAAGTCTAAAAACTCACATATCAGCAACACCTACTATTACCTTCAGACTAGCACGTTCATTAAAGGACCATTTGGTCAAAAGTGAATATACAGGTACCTTTCGATCAGATATCTGCAAAAGACCTGGTACTTTTAGGTGTGGTGGGTGCACAGTCTGTTGCTACATGAACACACAACCACAATTCATATTACCGAATGGAAAAATGCATAGACTTAAAGCGGTTGTATACCTATATTTGTAACTTTTACCTACAGGTAAGCCTATAATAAGGCTTACCTGTAGGTAAAAAAAATATCTCCTAAACCTGTAAGGTTTAGGAGATATTCCCCTCGCAATGAGCCGCTAACTGCAGCGGCGCATGCGCACAGGGGACTCTCGGCTGACAGCCCGGCAAACTCCGGAGCTTGCCGGGCATGCGCGGGAGTGACGACATCGCGGCTCCGGCCACTCACAGCGCCGGAGCCGCGATACCCGGAAGACACGCCGAGGGGAGATGTCGGCTCCCTCGGCGTGGACCAGGTGAGATGCCGGCGCCTCGTTTGTAAGGTAAGTATCTCATAATGAGCTAGTATGCGGTGCATACTAGCTCATTATGCCTTTTCCCTTGCAGGTGTAAAAAAAAAAAAAAAAATGACAGCGGGTATACAACCGCTTTAAACACTATGCTAATTGTAAAACGCCTGGAGTGATTTATTTATTAACCTGCTGATGCAGATGTTTTTACATTGACAAAACTAAATTAGAATTTTCTAAGAGAGCAGCACGTTACATCACCAGTATGAAATATGCGAACCCGGACCTCCGGACGTGTACGAGATCACCATGCGGGTTGATTCCCCCATGTTTCATTCACCATCCTCGATCGAGTCCATCCAGACAGTAGAGGTGGTGACTGGAACAAGATCTTGCTCCAGAGGGAGGTCTGATGGATTGCTGACTTAAATGCAACTTAATTTCCAGGACTCAATACACAATGCAATTTTCGTCCTTTTTTGGATGGATTTGTCTCCGGAGGTTGTGAAAAAAAATAATTGCGCTCTCCTTGGTCACACAAGCATTATTATATTTAATTCAATCTAATCTGATGCGATTATGTTTGTGGTGTTTTTCCTCTTCCGCTTTTCTGTCTACCCAACATTGTATAATGTAATCTTTTGTTCTAAAAAACCAATGTATGTTTTTTCATGCTCCCTGATGAATATGTTGGAATTGATGGGGCTGTCATTAACATGATGTATGTTTATATTACACTATATGTTTATATACTTAAGTCATGTTGTTATCCCTTTCTGTCATTACTGTTTTTAACTCAGCTTCATTTAGTATGTGTTATGCTCATACATACCTGAAAATTTGAACTTCAATTTGGCAATATACCCATGGCCATTCTGTCCTATTCGCTGTGGCTCGGTTCATCCCCGCCCGGCGCACGGGGGCCCGTCCTCTCTCCCCCTTTAGTGGGGGTGGACGGCGGGCCCTCGTTATTTTGCATGCCCTGTCAGCCCTTGAATTCTTGGGCTGTTGTGCTTTTGTGACTATTTGCGCCGGAGGGCTTGACCTGCATGACGCCTTGCCACTGTCTCGCAGCGGCCTGGCGCTGTGCGATTCTCACCCTGGGGGTCTCTTATGATGGTCCCCGCTAGCTCTTTCCACAAAGAGTGAGGGCCACCCTCTGTTTATGCTAATAAAGCACTGTTATACTTTGTCTGCCCTGTTGTGTACATATCTCAATTGCCTTTCGGCAACTTTTGGTTGCCGTGGATACATGTAGTGACGCTTCTCTGGGACTGGTTTCTTTCCGCCTTGGAGGAGTGTCCTCATGTTCCGCCCTAAGTCGCTGCACGATGACGTCGTCGTCCTCACACACGTCCTCGTACCGCACTATAGCTAACATACTTTGCCGACACCAGTTTCAGTAGAATCACTGCGCATGCGCCGGCAGCTTTATAAGCCTGTAACCGGCGCACGGCTCAGTGTTAGTCTCTACTATCCTGTGATAGGAACACTCCAGCCAGCGACACTTGTATGCTCAATCTTCGGCATAAGTAGGCTTGCAACTTTCCAGGGGTGCTGTTTTTGTTTTTCTTTCCCCCCCTTTTTATCATATAAAACACATATGTTTTTGGGTATTTAAATATCATACTCAAATGGCAGTTTCAAAGAAAAGGTTTTTTTTTTTTTTTTTTATTCAATTACATACTTTCTCAGCTGATCCGTTCCCAGCTTGGCCCTCTCTCTCTTGGTGTTCCTTAAGGGAAGGTTTTAATATAAAGTTGGCTGGCTGGTTGCCCCTCTTTTAGATACCATACAACGATTTATTAATATATCCTCAAGTAAGCTTTATCTTACAAACTCCTATTTTGTTTCCACTTTTTCAATAGATGTTTTTGTTTTTGTATTTAAAATTAAATATTTCATCATTCTCAGGGTTTGCCCTTGTGGTTGTGCTGTGGTGGTCGTCACTTCTGGGGACCCTTGTGTGGGCTGTTCTGAGCCCGAATAAAATTTATCGGTTGGTGGCTGGACAGTGACAAATGTTACAAACTATTGCTTTTAATAAAACCCACATACAATTGTTAATTGATCAGAATCCCAAAACTATACCTCTCACACGTGTACAGATAGACATAGCGGCGCTAATTTGAATTGTGTAAAATAATGGGTCAGAGCAGCATAATGCCTATGACCCTCTACTTATGCATAAAAATATTAATAATAGTGTCATGAAAAATATTAATTTTATCATGAAAAGAAATTTCTTTAACACCCAGTGAAAAGTGTCACTATAAATAATAAATTACAAGAAATGAATGATCAAGTTCAACAGTTGTTTTTCAATCTTCTTGTGTGAAAAATCTTCTACTCTTCCAGCACACCACCGTGATAGTGACACCACTCCCTCTGAAGAGCGCACTCACCAGATTGTATAGCCTCCCACTCTCGTGTTCGGCAAAACAGCAATTGAACCACACCTGGGTTGCATGTGATGAACCGTGACTCCAATCAAGCCAGCTCCATATGTGAAAAAATGAATAAAGTGCTCCACATAGCGTGATACTATTTTGACAGATTTATTAAAATCACTTCAAACACACTTCAATGGTTACACTCACTTTTAAACTGAAACATAAAAGCCTTTAAAAAGAAATCCACAGCAAGCACAGCAAGCAACAGGATCAGTGATCCAACGGTGCACCGCGGTCACAGCGGACCTGAAGTGTAAACTGGTGTATCTCTCACTCAACCTTCTAAGGCCCAGCCATCCGATCGGTGTAGTCCTCCTCAGACAGCGGCATCTAATGTCAGTGCGATGGAATGCCGTGTAACCATGCCCAAGACATGTTTCGTCGAAAAGACTTCTTCAAATGGGATTGGCTACACGGATTGTTCATCAATCCTTAAATACTATCTATGATCAGTCATGTGATCACCATCAGTCATGTGATCACCATCAGTCATGTGATCATCATCAGTCATGTGACCTCCTGCTCTGCACATGCTCACACTTCATGTCCCCCTGACCGTGAAGCACAGGTACAAAGACTGAATGCATTAGTGGATCCCAAACATTTTTACGGTGTGTAGTTAGAATGCTGCGTCCAGCATTACCATATATGACATATGACATATCCTAACTAGGGATGAGCTTCGAGTTCGAGTCGAACTCATGTTCGACTCGAACATTGGCTGTTCGCAAGTTCGCTGAACACCGAACACTTTGGGGTGTTCGCGGCAAATTCGAATGCCGTGGAACACCCTTTAAAAGTCTATGGGAGAAATAAAAAGTGCTAATTTTAAAGGCTTATATGCAAGTTATTGTCATAAAAAGTGTTTGGGGACCTGGGTCCTGCCCCAGGGGACATGGATCAATGCAAAAAAAAGTTTTAAAAACTGCCGTTTTTTCAGGAGCAGTGATTTTAATAATGCTTAAAGTCAAACAATAAAAGTGTAATATCCCTTTAAATTTCGTACCTGGGGGGTGTCTATAGTATGCCTGTAAAGGGGCGCATGTTTCCTGTGTTTAGAACAGTCTGACAGCAAAATGACATTTGGAAGGAAAAAACTCATTTAAAACTACCCGCGGCTATTGCATTGCCGTCAATACACATAGAAGTTCATTGATAAAAACGGCATGGGAATTCCCCACAGGGAAACCCCGAACCAAAATTAAAAAAAAAAAAATGAAGTGGGAGTCCCCCTAAATTCCATACCAGGCCCTTCAGGTCTGGTATGGATATTAAGGGGAACCCCGGCCAAAATTTAAAAAAAAAAATGATGTGGGGTTCCCCCTAAATTCCATACCAGACCCTTCAGGTCTGGTATGGATTTTAAGGGGAACCCCGCGCCAAAAAAAAAAAAAAAACGGCGTGGGGTTCCCCCAAAAATCCATACCAGACCCTTATCCGAGCACGCAACCTGGCAGGCCGCAGGAAAAGAGGGGGGGACGAGAGTGCGCCCCCCCCCTCCTGAACCGTACCAGGCCACATGCCCTCAACATTGGGAGGGTGCTTTGGGGTAGCCCCCCAAAACACCTTGTCCCCATGTTGATGAGGACAAGGGCCTCATCCCCACAACCGTGGCCGGTGGTTGTGGGGGTCTGCGGGCGGGGGGCTTATCGGAATCTGGAAGCCCCCTTTAACAAGGGGACCCCCAGATCCCGGCCCCCCCCGTGTGAAATGGTAAGGGGGTACTTACCCCTACCATTTCACTAAAAAAGTGTCAAAATAGTTAAAAATGACAAGAGACAGTTTTTGACAATTCCTTTATTTAAATGCTTCTTCTTTCTTCCTTCATCTTCTTCTTCTTCTGGTTCTTCTGGCTCTTCTGGTTCTTCCTCCGGCGTTCTCGTCCAGCATCTCCTCCGCGGCATCTTCTATCTTCTTCTCCTCGGGCCGCTCCGCACCCATGGCATTGGGGGGGAGGCTCCCGCTCTTCTCTTCATCTTCTTCTTCATCCTCTTCTCTTCTTCCTTCTTCTCTTCTTCTCTGTTTCTCTTCTTAATTTTCTTCTCCGGGCCGCTCCGCATCCATGCATGGAGGGAGGCTCCCGCTGTGTGACGGCGTCTCCTCATCTGACGGTTCTTAAATAACGGGGGGCGGGGCCACCCGGTGACCCCGCCCCCCTCTGACGCACGGTGACTTGACGGGACTTCCCTGTGACGTCACGGGGAATGCCACAGGGAAGTCCCGTCATGTCCCGTGCGTCAGAGGGGGCGGGGTCACCGGGTGGCCCCGCCCCCCATTATTTAAGAACCGTCAGATGAGGAGACGCCGTCACACAGCGGGAGCCTCCCTCCATGCATGGATGCGGAGCGGCCCGGAGAAGAAAATTAAGAAGAGAAACAGAGAAGAAGAGAAGAAGGAAGAAGAGGATGAAGAAGAAGATGAAGAGAAGAGCGGGAGCCTCCCCCCCAATGCCGTGGGTGCGGAGCGGCCCGAGGAGAAGAAGATAGAAGACGCCGCGGAGGAGATGCTGGACGAGAACGCCGGAGGAAGAACCAGAAGAGCCAGAAGAACCAGAAGAAGAAGAAGATGAAGGAAGAAAGAAGAAGCATTTAAATAAAGGAATTGTCAAAAACTGTCTCTTGTCATTTTTAACTATTTTGACACTTTTTTAGTGAAATGGTAGGGGTAAGTACCCCCTTACCATTTCACACAGGGGGGGCCGGGATCTGGGGGTCCCCTTGTTAAAGGGGGCTTCCAGATTCCGATAAGCCCCCCGCCCGCAGACCCCCACAACCACCGGCCACGGTTGTGGGGATGAGGCCCTTGTCCTCATCAACATGGGGACAAGGTGTTTTGGGGGGCTACCCCAAAGCACC
The DNA here is from genome assembly GCF_042186555.1 of Aquarana catesbeiana. Lineage (NCBI taxonomy): Eukaryota > Metazoa > Chordata > Amphibia > Anura > Ranidae > Aquarana > Aquarana catesbeiana. The sequence goes on along the minus strand of NC_133326.1, from coordinate 742,311,243 downwards.
CTCCCAATGTTGAGGGCATGTGGCCTGGTACGGTTCAGGAGGGGGGGGGGCCGCATTCTCGTCCCCCCCTCTTTTCCTGCGGCCTGCCAGGTTGCGTGCTCAGATAAGGGTCTGGTATGGATTTTTGGGGGAACCCCACGCCGGTTTTTTTTTTTTTTTTTTGGCGCGGGGTTCCCCTTAAAATCCATACCAGACCTGAAGGGTCTGGTATGGAATTTAGGGGGAACCCCACGTCATTTTTTTTTTTTAAATTTTGGCCGGGGTTCCCCTTAATATCCATACCAGACCTGAAGGGCCTGGTATGGAATTTAGGAGGACTCCCACGTCATTTTTTTTTTTTTGGTTCGGGGTTTCCCTGTGGGGAATTCCCATGCCGTTTTTATCAATGAACTTCTATGTGTATTGACGGCAATGCAATAGCCACGGGTAGTTTTAAATGAGTTTTTTCCTTCCAAATGTCATTTTGCTGTCAGGCTGTTCTAAACACGGGAAACATGCGCCCCTTTACAGGCATACTATAGACACCCCCCAGGTACGAAATTTAAAGGGATATTACACTTTTATTGTTTGACTTTAAGCATTATTAAAATCACTGCTCTTGAAAAAACGGCCGTTTTTAAAACTTTTTTTTGCATTGATCCATGTCCCCTGGGGCAGGACCCAGGTCCCCAAACACTTTTTATGACAATAACTTGCATATAAGCCTTTAAAATTAGCACTTTTGATTATTCATGTTCGTGTCCCATAGACTTTAACGGTGTTCGCGTGTTCGAGCGAACTTTTTTCCTGTTCGCATGTTCTGGTGCGAACCGAACAGGGGGGTGTTCGGCTCATCCCTAATCCTAACTTATAATCCACCACTAGTTACAGTGCTAAGGTGGAAAAGTAACCAATAAAAATGAATATTAATAAATTAAAATGAACATTTCAACAGGAGATAATGAATTTGTCTGGTTTAAAATAAAAGCTATATAAATTAGTCATGATACTATCATACAGCTGCATAGGACAAACAATGACTGCAACACAATCTGATCCTATTACTAAAAAATATTGATGACTGCAGACGAGTCTAAAAAAAGGGAAATAATAATGATATATCATCAGTGGTCAATGAATAAAACCACCTCAAACATGAAAACATCCCACCAAGTTTTAACTTGTTTCTCCAAAAGATTTTCCAAATTCTTTAGAGATCCCGGGACATCTTCCTCGCCATCAGTGACTATCTGATTAGCGGAGATATCTTCCGGGATTATCCGTCTGTTAGACAGACAATTAATGGCATCCAAGGCTGCAGGTGGTAAATAAATAGACAATGGTTTGTAGCAAGAGATATACAAATAAACCGCCCCTGAATCTCTCTTACGCCACTGCGCCAAAGAAAAGTGCAAAGCTATATAAAAGATGTGTAAATGAACACAAAATGTGTGTACATACACAGTGTACCGTGAAAAAAGCTGCCACTTAAATAAATACGTAAATTGATCAGAATCCCAAAACTATACCTCTCACACGTGTACAGATAGACATAGCGGCGCTAATATAAATTGTGTAAAATAATGAGTCAGAGCAGCATAATGCCTATGACCCTCTACTTATATATAAAAATATTAATAATAATAGTGTCATGAAAAATATTAATTTTATCATGAAAATAAATTTCTTTAACACCCAGTGAAAAGTGTCACTATAAATAATAAATTACAAGAAATGAATGATCAAATTCAACAGTTGTTTTTCAATCTTCTTGTGTGAAAAATCTTCTACTCTTCCACCACCCCACCGTGATAGTGACATGTCTTGGGCATGGTTACACGGCATTCCATCGCACTGACATTAGATGCCGCTGTCTGAGGAGGACTACACCGATCGGATGGCTGGGCCTTAGAAGGTTGGGTGAGAGATACACCAGTTTACACTTCAGGTCCGCTGTGACCGCGGTGCACCGTTGGATCACTGATCCTGTTGCTTGCTGTGCTTGCTGTGGATTTTTTTAAAAGGCTTTTATGTTTCAGTTTAAAAGTGAGTGTAACCATTGAAGTGTGTTTGAAGTGATTTTAATAAATCTGTCAAAATGGTATCACGCTATGTGGAGCACTTTATTCATTTTGTCACATATGGAGCTGGCTTGATTGGAGTCACAGTTTATCACATGCAACCCAGGTGTGGTTCAATTGCTGTTTTGCCGAACACGAGAGTGGGAGGCTATACAATCTGGTGAGTGCGCTCTTCAGAGGGAGTGGTGTCACTATCACGGTGGTGTGGTGGAAGAGTAGAAGATTTTTCAAACAGGAAGATTGAAAAACAACTGTTGAACTTGATCATTCATTTCTTGTAATTTATTATTTATAGTGACACTTTTCACTGGGTGTTAAAGAAATTTATTTTCATGATAAAATTAATATTTTTCATGACACTATTATTATTAATATTTTTATGGATGAGTAGAGGGTCGTAGGCATTATGCTGCTCTGACCCATTATTTTACACAATTTATATTAGCGCCGCTATCTCTATCTGTACACGTGTGAGAAGTATAGTTTTGGGATTCTGATCAGTTTACGTATTTATTTAAGTGGCAGCTTTTTTCACTGTACACTGTGTATGTACACATATTTTGTATTCATTTACACATCTTTTATATAGCTTTGCACTTTTCTTTGGCGCAGTGGAGTAAGAGAGATTCAGGGGCGGTTTATTTGTATATCTCTTGCTACAAACCATACAATTGTTAATATTCAACACTGGTATGTATGTTGGACATATTCATATACTTAAATGTTGATGATGTTTGAAAAACTTTCTGACGAAGATTTTATTTCTTATTGTTTCAGAATATATTTATCCTCTTTAACAAACGCCTCTGAAGAAGGGATACACTCCCAAAACATGTCAGGCCAATAGAGGAATTTCATATTCACTTTTGAATTTTGCAATATTTTATTCATGTTTGTATGTAAAAACTGTTTTCATATGTGCTGTATAAAACATTTTCATGTGTCCGATACACACTTTTTTAATATAATTTTCTAAATAAATGAAATTTTTATACATGATGTTCCTATTGTTCGCCTTTAAACTCCCATTGTACCGGGGGGTACTCGTGTCCCTAACATGGGGGACCTTTTATAATAAATTATTAAGGGATGTTGGCAACACTATACTAGAGAATCTGTTATTACATTTTCTCTTTCTGTGGTTCATTACTTATACTTTCTTAGCTAGTTGGAGAATACGCTTTAAACAATAAGTTGGGATGCTTTTAATTGTTACTCTTACTAAACTAAAAAAATATAAATAAACAAAAATACTCCTCATTCTTTGGGGTGGTTGAGCGTCTTCTTGCAGAGGCTGGCGTGGTCTCGTCCCTCAAGCTTTTTTTTAATGACCCAGTCACGAAAGAATGTAAACCGGTTATTGTGTCAGGGTCCAGGAGGGACTCATTAAACCTGTGGTGGACCTTTTGAAGTTCATGTTACAGTGATTGCACCCACCCCATCAACTGAGAATATAGGTGACAGCTAATGAGGAAAGTACAACTCTGTTTTTGGTTGACCTCCAAACAAACCTCATATGGCAATAGCCCAGACATGTGGGAACTCAATGACTAGTCATTGCATAACCTGTGCGTGGCTTACCATCTGGGGTGTAATACCTGGAACCAGTGACAAAAAGGTTCTTAGCATCTAGGATGGGAGCCTCTTTCACCAGACTGCTGGTTGCTGATTCAAATTCCATCAAAGAAAGACAGTCTTGGAACATGTCGTCCTACTAGGTCACAAACTTGGTTAGAATTAGAAAGGTCAATATTATTAGTTTGAAAACTGTCATTCTTATAGGGCGTACACACGGTCGGACTTTGTTCGGACATTCCGACAACAAAATCCTCGGATTTTTTCCGACGGATGTTGGCTCAAACTTGTTTTGCCTACACACAGTCGCACAAAGTTGTCGGAATTTCCGATCGCCAACCACACGGTCACGTACACCACGTACGACGAGACTAGAAAAGGCCGGTTCAGAACCAAGCGCAGCACTTTTTGGGCTCCTTTTGCTAATCTCATGTTAGTAAAAGTTTGGCGAGAGACGATTCGCGCTTTTTCAGACTCGTTGCTTTCAGATCGTTTTCTGCCGTTCAGTTTGTGCTTGTGGGTTTGAATCTGCCCTTCAGTGCGTGCAAGCAAGTTCCGCGTGACTTTAGGTGGTCATTGTATTCTTGTTCGTTTGTTACTGTTTTTCAAGTCGCTCTTCACAGGCCTTGCTGTTCTTCAGTGCGTTCTGTTACTTCGTTCTGAGCAGCCGACCGTTTTCTAGCCATGTTTCATATGCGTACTCCTCGTAGAGTTCGTGTTGTGCGGGGGCTTGGTGTTGGGGTCCTGACCTTGACACAAGTCCAGTCCATGAACAGGGTGGGGAGGAGTTCATGGACCAAGAATTGGTTGCTTCAGCGTGACCAGTTCTCTCATATGCCTTTGCTTCGTGAGATCCGTGAGAATAATCCTGATGATTTCAGGAACTTTCTCAGGATGACGTACCCCGTGTTTCACCGTTTGTTGGCTTCGCTGACCCCCTATATCAGCAGGCAGGATACCTGCATGAGGCAAGCCATCACTCCGGAGCAGAGGTTGGTCGCTACCCTGCGGTATTTGGCCACAGGGAGAAGCCTGCAGGACCTCAAGTTCTCGACAGGCCACTCCCCCAGGCCCTGGGGATCATTATCCCGGGGACCTGTTCTGCCATCATCCAGGTCCTGCAGAAGGAGTATATGAAGGTAAGATTTTTATCCTTTAATATCACATTTCATTGTATTTAATGTTTGCTAATATATTGTATTTCTTTCCCCATTCCCTAATTACCATGATTGTAATATGCTGTGAATGTCCCCTTTGTCCTCATGCATGCTGGATTTTTATTTTAGGTCCTTCATACATATTTGCCTTCACTTACCTCCCCAGCATGGTGTCTCCTGCCCCTATATTCACCTCATGTAGTCACTTAACAATGTATTTTATCAGCTCCATAGTAGTGCTTTACCCCAAACACCCCCTAAAATGTTTGGAAATGTTCTTTTTGATTTAAATTCAGGCAGAGTGCCAGAGGCTTTTTTTTGTGGTGTCCCCAAATAATTTTTAGTAACCCTCCCTCCCCCAACTGCTAAGTCAGCTGATCCCAATTCTCTATCTATCCTCAATCATCTATCTGCTGACTTTGCCAAACCCATACACACTATACCCATCTCTTTTGTGGTCATATTTATGGATGAATTCCCCAAAGCATGTAGTGCAAGGGCCTGCCTGTATACTTTCAAATGGTAGTGTTTAAAGTTTTTGTATCCTATTATTATCTTGATAGGTAATAGCAGAATATCCAAATGTCCTCAAATGTGTACAGTGTGTATTTATATCTTTGTATTATGACACTTCTTACCTGTCCAGTGGGCTGCCAATAGTGTAACTAAGGAGGGCTGTTGCAAGTAATACCCATTATTTAGGCATTCATCTCTCAATGAAGTGAAGAGGGTTACCTGTCCAAGAGCCCCCCCCCTATAATGTTAGAAATGGCCCATGACAGGGGGGAGGGGGAATATGATAGGTGTACCTTATACTTTGGCCTTGTTAAATTCCCCTTACTAAATGCTATCTGGAGGTTGCCCCATAATGTTTGTGTATAATCTGCTTGCCATGTTTCTGTGAAAAAATAGTAATGTTTATTGTTTTTTCCTCAACAGTTTCCTTCCACGCCACAGGAATGGCAGACTGTGGCCTCCCACTTTGTCCAGCGGTGGGACTTTCCTAACTGCGGAGGGGCAATTGATGGGAAACACGTCCACATTGTCCCACCACCCAACACGGGGTCGTACTATTATAATTACAAGGGGTTTAATAGTATAGTGATGTTGGAGGTGGTGTCGGCTAATTACGACTTCTTGTATGTGGACGTGGGGAAGAATGGCCGGATGTCCGATGGTGGAGTCATCGCCCAGACGGAGTTCTACAGGCATCTCCAGAATGGCAGCTTGGACTTGCCAGCTCCAGAGGACAATGTGGAAGGACTCCCATTCGTGTTCATTGCTGATGAAGCGTTTGCGCTGGGGGACCACCTGATGCGGCCATTCCCGATGAGGACCTTCACCCCGGAACAGAGGGTTTTTAATTACCGGCTGGCCAGAGCCCAAAGAGTGGTGGAGAACACATTTGGAATCCTGGCCAGCCGGTTCCGACTATTTCTGACACCCATCCATATGGCGGAGTATAAACTGAACCATATTATACTGGCGTGCTGTGTTCTCCATAATTTTTTAAGGAAACATTCGGCCAACTATGCTGGCTCAGTTGGGCCTGAGGCCGGAATCCTACATCAAACCACACTGACGGTGCTTGAAAGTGGCCGTCCTGGCTTGCCCTCCCTGAGTGCCTGTGATGTCCGGTTACGATACCAGGAGTTCTTTGCGGGTAGGGGGGCTATCAATATGCCAGACAATATGTGAAGCCTTTTTAGAATAAAAAAAAAAAAAGAAATTCTTTGTGGACATTTACTGCTTGTGTTTGTTTTAGCTGACCCTGACATAAATGTTTTGAGTGCAGAAAATGTCGTGATTGTGTAACCTTATACAAAGCACTGTTGGCTGTTATTTACTAAATGCAAAAAAACATTTCACTACAAGTGCACTTGCAACTGCACTGAAACTGCACTTGTAGTGCAAAGAGGATTTGCCCTTAGGAAATAACCCCCATTTTTGCATAAAACAGCAATTACATCACCCCAAAAGTGTTGTAGTGTTGAGACAATAATCCACACATTCTTGAGTAAGCCACTTTTTTATACCTGCACAATCACATGCGCATTTACCAAAGGTTTTTAAAACAAACCAACATGTTTGTTGTATAACAATTTTTGCAGTAGCATTATCAAAATTCGAAATGTCCATTTCAGATAAAACAGGCCTGTGTAAAACCAACAAGAAAGCCAAAAAACTTGAACTTACAAAGTTCACATTAGGTAAAACCTGAAGGCTATATCAGACATCAGTATTTAGGAACTGGGTTTGATATAGCGTTCAGATGGGGGGAAATCACCCCTGGAAAAGCCAAATTTGAAAGATGCACACCAAGTTCAGAATGTCAACATGTGCTATCTGCCATCAGGGGGGATCAAGGGACGTGTTTTGGATGAGCAAGCCCTTCCTCAATGCGACTTTATAATTGAGGAAGGGGTTGCACCCCCAAAACGCGTCCATTGATCTCCCGTGATGGCAGATAGCACATGTTGGCACACTGTGTGCATCCTCCAAATTTGGCTTTTCTAAACATTGAAAAAAGATTTCAAAAATTGGAACACAATCCCAAAAATATATTTTGTGGGGTTTTAAATTCGCCCCAAAACATCAATGATGTTATTATTTTTTTTAATAACATCATTGATTTTTTTTAATAACATCATTGATTTTTTGCTGTATGTTGTGCAATTCGAGATTACACCCGATGATCTCCCCAATCAGGATCTGGGCACTTTCTGAAGTAAAGCGTTCTGGATCCACAACCTCACGATCACCTAAAAAGAGAGAAACAAAACAAAAACAGGTATCAAAAATCTGCCACCATCCATCTCTTTTACCTGAGCCTGTGGTCGCAGACACTCACCTGTTGTGGTGTCAATCTCCACCACATCTTCTTCTTCCTCCTGCTCTTCTTCGTTTGGGGGTATTTCATCTTCTTCTGTAAAACAAAAATGGTATCATTAGCACGCAGATATTTGATGGCAGAACTATAAATAGGAAACATTGCTTGGAAGTGGGGTACAATTGTCAATTTTAGCAGAGTTCCAAGATGTATATTTTTTATTGCCCTTTGTCAAGCTGCAATACTTTACCTGTTTACTACAAGCTTCACAGATGTAGCCCCCCCTATAGTATACACTGGAGCACCTGTGTGGCCCCCCTAATAAAAATGGTGTTCTTGTGTCCCACACTAGTGCTCCAGTGTCCAGATGTGAAAACAGCTGCTCAGTGTCCTCTCCTTACACACAATCTAGTTGGCATTTCATTCTAGTAACAAACCCATCTACACAAACAAATATTTGGCATCCAAGTAGGCCCAAAAAAAAATGTGGGAAAATGTATATGGCCTAAACAATGATGTTTTTGAGGCCGAAAGAAAAATGTTTGATACAAACGAATAATGGGCCCATGAACATTAAAGTTGCCCTTTTAAACGTTACAATGAATAAAAGCATATGGAGCAGAACGAATGGAATAAAGACAGAAAGAATAGGAACACAGCACAACTACTTACTTTTTTGCAGCACTCTCCGGATCTTTCGGTACTGCTCTGGCTCTCTCAATTTCAGGTCCGACCACCGCTTCCGGAGCTGATCTTTTGATCTTCGGACTCCAAAATTCCTCTCAAGACTCCTGACCACTTTCGCCATGATCTTTGCCTTTCGGATGTTCGGGTTGGGGTAAGGCCCATACTTCCCGTCATAGTCGGACTTCCTCATGATGTTGACCATCTCCAACGTCTCCCCAAAGGACATATTTGTGGCCTTAAAACGTCTCCTTCTGGATCGGGACGTGTCCGGATCCGGGCTTTCCTCCTCCTCGTTCCTGCCATTAGCACGCACCTGCTGTGACTCCGCCATGTGCTCTTCCCCCACTGCGCCGAACGAAAAGGGGCGGGGAATAGAATAGAAAGAACGTCAGGGGCGGGCGGAGTTACACGCATGCGCAGTGTGTATAAAGCGTAACACGCATGCGTATTACGTACGATCTGTGAGCGGAGGAAGGAGCATCGGAGACGCCGATCGTAAGAACGAAGGTAAGAGACAAACTTGTGCCTATACTGCGTCTATATTGAGGCCTATATTGTAACAAGATTAGGAGAGTTTTGTCTGACATTAGGCTTTGTCTTGTGTTGTGTCTTGCAGTGAACATGGATATGCTACTCAAAGATAATGACTTCATGTCAGTATTCGTAGAGATGCTAAGGGAGCTGCCATGTCTGTGGGAGATTAACCACCCCCATTTCAAGAACCAAGCAAAGAGGAAGGCAGCACTGGAGCAATTGTGTGAAATTGTGAAGCAGGTGATCCCCACGGCAGACATCACTTATTTAAAGATATTAATTGGTGGCCTGAGGAGTACATATCTGAGGGAGCGCAAGAAGGTCCAGGATTCACAGAGATCCGGAGCAGCAGATGACATCTATGTCCCCAGGATGTTGTACTACGACAGGCTGCACTTTCTGGCAGGCCAGACTGAACCCAGGCCATCCCTCTCCAGTCTTCCTTCCACGCTTCCTTCCCCCCTGGCTGAGGCTTCTGATGCCCAACCTGGGCCTTCCAGGCCACACATGGAGGAGCCCAGATTGAGCCAGGTATAGCATTCCTCTAAATATTTCTGCTTGTCCAATCAATGATGTTAACTAGATGTTAGTTGGGAGTACTAATTTAGGATTGTGATTGATGATGCAACAACTAAAACCATGTCCCTTTTTCATACACAGGGAAGTCTCAGCCAGGAGGTGGCCGGGCCGAGCCGGCTGGCTGATCTGCAGGTCCCTCCACCCCCCCTGGAAAGAGAAAGTGGCAGTAGGAGGAGTGCCCTAGAGGAGGCTGCTATAGGATTCTTTTGGAGGGCTACAGAGGTCCTGGGAGCACCCCACACCATGGAGGAGAACATTGCTGCCTTCATTGCATATAAAATGCAGAGGATGGAGAAGGGCCAAAAAGTAATGTGTGAAGCCCTCATATTGGAGGCTCTGGAGAAAGGTATGAGGGGCCAAATGACACCTCAGACACACCTTTGTGATGGTCCTCCTCCTCCTCCTGCAGGTCCTCCTCCTCCTCCTCCCTCTCCTCCAGGTCCCCCCAGTCCTCCTCCAGGTCCTCCCAGTCCTCTTCCTCCTCCAGGTCCTACTCCTCCTCCTGCCACATCTCCAACTGCACAGCCACAGCCCGGAAGGAAGCGTGGAAGGAAGACCAGACAGTGATTGCCCTGGGTTAAGTCTGGTCGGCCAAAAAATGCAGCCTCTTGTGGTACCACAGCCTGGGGACACTGATGTCATCTGCTGCTATCCGGATCTCTGCAAATTCTGGACCAGACTGCCCTCCCTTACATATGGACTCCCCAGGCCACCAATTTTGATGTTGAAGAATTGATGTCTGCCATGGGGGTCCCAGGCTTTGCTAATTTCTCCTGTTTCTCCAGTGTTGCCTTCCTCTTTGTTTGGTTCTGATCCCTTAATAAAGGATTTTTGGGTTGAATTATACTCTCCTATGTGTTTTACTTCAAAAAGGACAGTTTGTTTGTGAGGGTTCAGGTACATTTCAAATATACAATGTGAAATGAACAAGGGACACCAACAACAAACAATCTCCTTGAGATTAAATAATAAAAGATATCAATGGTGTGGGGGTAACTTGACACACAAAACACACACAAAAATATTCTGGAGCAAAAATAAAAATAACATTGAACAAAGATCAGCCTTTGAAAAAATCCAAACATTACAGAAAAAAAAAGGCTGAAAATCCAAAAAAAAAAAAATAATAATAATATAAAACTGTCAGATGTGACAACTAATAACAATATATTCAGGGAATCCCACTAAAAAAACACAAAGAAAAGTTTGTGAGAAGTGTGTGTGAATATGAGCAGCAAAACTACTTAATTCTTGTCACATTATAAAGAAGAAGAGAGTGCGCTGTATTAAACCATTTTTAACATTGCAGCGTGACGAAAGTGCTGTATCCATTGCGAACGCTAAGTTTACCAGAACGAGCTGTCCCGTGTCGGAATTTCTTCTGAGCATGCGTGGCACTTTGTGCGTCGGAACAGGCCACACACGGTCGGAATTGATGCGATCGGATTTTGTTGTCGGAAAATTTTATCTCCTGCTGTCCAACTTTGTGTGTCGGAAAATCCGATGGAAAATGTCCGATGGAGCCCACACACGGTCGGAATTTCCGACAACACGCTCCGATCGGACATTGTCCATCGGAAAATCCGACTGTGTGTACGGGGCATAACCCTGCGCTTCTTCCTTCAGTTTGCAATGAGGAAGAAAATGGGGGGATAAATGTAATGCCCCATACACACGGTCAGATTTTCAGATGGAAAATGTCCGTTCGGAGCGTGTTGTCGGAAATTCCGACCGTGTGTGGGCTCCATCGGACATTTTCCATCGGATTTTCCGACACACAAAGTTGGACAGCAGGAGATAAAATTTTCCGACAACAAAATCCGATCACGTCAATTCCGACCGTGTGTGGCCTGTTCCGACGCACAAAGTGACACGCATGCTCAGAAGAAATTCCGAGACGGGACAGCTCATTCTGGTAAACTTAGCATTCGCAATGGATACAGCACTTTCGTCACGCTGCAATGTTAAAAATGGTTTAATACAGCGCACTCTCTTCTTCTTTATAATGTGACAAGAATTAAGTAGTTTTGCTGCTCATATTCACACACACTTCTCACAAACTTTTCTTTGTGTTTTTTTAGTGGGATTCCCTGAATATATTGTTATTAGTTGTCACATCTGACAGTTTTATATTATTTTTTATTTTTTTTTTGGATTTTCAGCCTTTTTTTTTCTGTAATGTTTGGATTTTTTCAAAGGCTGATCTTTGTTCAATGTTATTTTTATTTTTACTCCAGAATATTTTTGTGTGTGTTTTGTGTGTCAAGTTACCCCAACACCATTGATATCTTTTATTATTTAATCTCAAGGAGATTGTTTGTTGTTGGTGTCCCTTGTTAATTTCACATTGTATATTTGAAATGTACCTGAATCCTCACAAACAAACTGTCCTTTTTGAAGTAAAACACATAGAAGAGTATAATTCAAACCAAAATTCCTTTATTAAGGGCTCAGAACCAAACAAAGAGGAAGGCAACACTGGATCAACAGGAGAAATTAGTGAAGCCTGGGACCCCCACGGCAGACATCAATTCTTCAACATCAAAATTGGTGGCCTGAGGAGTCCATATGTAAGGGAGGCCAGTCTGGTCCAGAATTCGCAGAGATCCGGATAGCAGCAGATGACATCTGTGTCCCCAGGCTGTGGTACCACAAGAGGCTGCATTTTTTGGCCGACCAGACTGAACCCAGGGCAATCACTGTCTGGTCTTCCTTACACGCTTCCTTCCCGGCTGTGGTTGTGCTGTTGGAGATGTGACAGGAGGAGGAGTAGGACCTGGAGGAGGAGGAGGACTGGGAGGACCTGGAGGAGGACTGGGGGGACCTGGAGGAGAGGGAGGAGGAGGACCTGCAGGAGGAGGAGGAGGACCATCACAAAGGTGTGTCTGAGGTGTCATTTGGCCCCTCATACCTTTCTCCAGAGCCTCCAATATGAGGGCCTCACACATGGCTTGTTGGCCCTCCTCCATCCTCTGCATTTTATATGCAATGAAGGCAGCAATGTTCTCCTCCATGGTGTGGGGTGCTCCCAGGACCTCTGTAGCCCTCCAAAAGAATCCTATAGCAGCCTCCTCTAGGGCACTCCTCCTACTGCCACTTTCTCTTTCCAGGGGGGGTGGAGGGACCTGCAGATCAGCCAGCCGGCTCGGCCCGGCCACCTCCTGGCTGAGACTTCCCTGTGTATGAAAAAGGGACATGGTTTTAGTTGTTGCATCATCACTCACAATCCTAAATTAGTACTCCCAACTAACATCTAGTTAACATCATTGATTGTACAAGCAGAAATATTTAGAGGAATGCTATACCTGGCTCAATCTGGGCTCCTCCATGTGTGGCCTGGAAGGCCCAGGTTGGGCATCAGAAGCCTCAGCCAGGGGGGAAGGAAGCGTGGAAGGAAGACTGGAGAGGGATGGCCTGGGTTCAGTCTGGCCTGCCAGAAAGTGCAGCCTGTCGTAGGACAACATCCTGGGGACATAGATGTCATCTACTGCTCCGGATCTCTGTGAATCCAGGACTTTCTTGTGCTCCCTTAGATATGTGCTCCTCAGGCAACCAATCAATATCTTTAAATAAGTGATGTCTTCCGTGGGGATCACCTGCTTCACAATTTCACACAATTGCTCCAGTGCTGCCTTCCTCTTTGCTTGGTTCTTGAAATGGGGGTGGTTAATCTCCCACAGACATGGCAGCTCCCTTAGCATCTCTACGAATACTGACATGAAGTCATTATCTTTGAGTAGCATATCCATGTTCACTGCAAGACACAACACAAGACAAAGCCTAATGCCAGACAAAACTCTCCTAATCTTTTTACAATATAGGCCTCAATGTAGAAGCAGTATAGGCACAAGTTTGTCTCTTACCTTCGTTCTTACGATCGGCATGTCCAATGCTCCTTCCTCCGCTCACAGATCGTACGTAATACGCACGCATGTTACGCTTTATACACACTGCGCATGCGTGTAACTCCACCCGCCCCTGACGTTCTTTCTATTCTATTCCTCGCCCCTTTTCGTTCGGCGCAGTGGGGGAAGAGCACATTGCGGAGTCACAGCAGGTGCGTGCTAATTGCAGGAACGAGGAGGAGGAAAGCCCGGATCCGGACACGTCCCGATCCAGAAGGAGACGTTTTAAGGCCACAAATATGTCCTTTGGGGAGATGTTGGAGATGGTCAACATCATGAGGAAGTCCGACTATGATGGGAAGTATGGGCCTTACCCCCACCCGAACATCCGAAAGGCAAAGATCATGGCGAAAGTGGTCAGGAGTCTTGAGAGGAATTTTGGGGTCCGAAGATCAAAAGATCAGCTCCGGAAGCGGTGGTCGGACCTGAAATTGAGAGAGCCAGAGCAGTACCGAAAGATCCGGAGAGTGCTGCAAAAAAGTAAGTAGTTGTGCTGTGTTCCTATTCTTTCTGTCTTTATTCCGTTCGTTCTGCTCCATATGCTTTTATTCATTGTAACGTTTAAAAGGGCAACTTTAATGTTCATGGGCCCATTATTCGTTCGTATCAAACATTTTTTTTTCAGCCTCTAAAACATCATTGTTTAGGCCATATGCATTTTCCCACATTTTTTTTGGGCCAACTTGGATGCCAAATATTTGTTTGTGTAGATGAGTTTGTTACTCGAATGAAATGCAAACTAGATTGTGTGTAAGGAGAGGACACTGAGCAGCTGGTTTCACATCTGGACACTGGAGCACTAGTACGGGACACAAGAAAACCATTTTTATTAGGGGGCCCACACAGGTGCTCCAGTGTATACTATAGGGGGGTCTCCATCTGTGAATCTTGTACTAAACAGGTAAAGTATTGCAGCTTGACAAAGGGCAATAAAAAATATACATCTTGGAACTCTGCTAAAATTGACAATTGTACCCCACTTCCAAACAATGTTTCCTATTTATAGTTCTGCCATCAAATATCTGTGTGCTAATGATACCATTTTTGTTTTACATAGGGGAGAAAAGACTCGGAGGACACCCCTCATCCGAGGAGACCACAGACCCCCCACCTATGGAAGAAGGTGAAATACCCCCAAACGAAGAAGAGCAGGAGGATGAAGATGTGGTGGAGATTAGCACCACAACAGGTGAGTGTCTGCGACCACAGGCTCAGGTAAAAGAGATGGATGGTGGCAGATTTTTGATACCTGTTTTTGTTTTGTTTCTCTCTTTTTAGGTGATCGTGAGGTTGTGGATCCAGAACGCTTTACTTCAGAAAGTGCCCAGATCCTGATTGGGGAGATCATGGGGTGTAATCTCGAATTGCACAACATACAGCAAAAAATCAATGATGTTATTAAAAAAAATAATAACATCATTGATGTTTTGGGGCGAATTTAAAACCCCACAAAATATATTTTTGGGATTGTGTTCCAATTTTTGAAATCTTTTTTCAATGTTTTGAAAAGCCAAATTTGGAGGATGCACACAGTGTGCCAACATGTGCTATCTGCCATCACGGGAGATCAATGGACGCGTTTTGGGGGTGCAACCCCTTCCTCAATCATAAAGTAGCGTTGAGGAAGGGCTTGCTCCCCCAAAACACGTCCCTTGATCCCCCCTGATGGCAGATAGCATATGTTGACATTCGTAAATTGGTGTGCATCTTCCAAATTTGGCTTATCCAGGGGTGATTTCCCCCCATCTGAACGCTATATCAAACCCAGTTCCTAAATACTGATGTCTGATATAGCCTTCAGGTTTTACCTAATGTGAACTTTGTAAGTTCAAGTTTTTTGTCTTTCTTGTTGGTTTTACACAGGCCTGTTTTATCTGAAATGGACATTTCGAATTTTGATAATGCTACTGCAAAAATTGTTATACAACAAACATGTTGGTTTGTTTTAAAAACCTTTGGTAAATGCGCATGTGATTGTGCAGGTATAAAAAAGTGGCTTACTCAAGAATGTGTGGATTATTGTCTCAACACTACAACACTTTTGGGGTGATGTAATAGCTGTTTTATGCAAAAATGGGGGTTATTTCCTAAGGGCAAATCCTCTTTGCACTACAAGTGCAGTTTCAGTGCAGTTGCAAGTGCACTTGTAGTGAAATGTTTTTTGCATTTAGTAAATAACAGCCAACAGTGCTTTGTATAAGGTTACACAATCACGACATTTTCTGCACTCAAAACATTTATGTCAGGGTCAGCTAAAACAAACACAAGCAGTAAATGTCCACAAAGAATTTCTTTTTTTTTTTTATTCTAAAAAGGCTTCACATATTGTCTGGCATATTGATAGCCCCCCTACCCGCAAAGAACTCCTGGTATCGTAACCGGACATTACGGGCACTCAGGGAGGGCAAGCCAGGACGGCCACTTTCAAGCGCCGTCAGTGTGGTTTGATGTAGGATTCCGGCCTCAGGCCCAACTGAGCCAGCATAGTTGGCTGAATGTTTCCTTAAAAAATTATGGAGAACACAGCACGCCAGTATAATATGGTTCAGTTTATACTCCGCCATATGGATGGGTGTCAGAAATAGTCGGAACCGGCTGGCCAGGATTCCAAATGTGTTCTCCACCACTCTTCGGGCTCTGGCCAGCCGGTAATTAAAAACCCTCTGTTCCGGGGTGAAGGTCCTCATCGGGAATGGCCGCACCAGGTTGTCCCCCAGCGCAAACGCTTCATCAGCAACGAACACGAATGGGAGTCCTTCCACATTGTCCTCTGGAGCTGGCAAGTCCAAGCTGCCATTCTGGAGACGCCTGTAGAACTCCGTCTGGGCGATGACTCCACCATCGGACATCCGGCCATTCTTCCCCACGTCCACATACAAGAAGTCATAATTAGCCGACACCACCGCCAACATCACTATACTATTAAACCCCTTGTAATTATAATAGTACGACCCCGAGTTGGGTGGTGGGACGATGTGGACGTGTTTCCCATCAATTGCCCCTCCGCAGTTAGGAAAGTCCCACCGCTGGGCAAAGTGGGAGGCCACAGCTAGCCATTCCTGTGGCGTGGAAGGAAACTGTTGAGGAAAAAACAATAAACATTACTATTTTTTCACAGAAACATGGCAAGCAGATTATACACAAACATTTTGGGGCAACTTCCAGATAGCATTTAGTAAGGGTAAATTTAACAAGGCCAAAGTATAAGGTACACCTATCATATTCCCCCTCCCCCCCTGTCATGGGCCATTTCTAACATTATAGGGGGGGCTCTTGGACAGGTAACCCTCTTCACTTCATTGAGATATGAATGCCTAAATAATGGGTATTACTTTGAACAGCCCCTCCTTAGTTACACTATTGGCAGCCCACTGGACAGGTAAGAAGTGTCATAATACAAAGATATAAATACACACTGTACACATTTGAGGACATTTGGACATTCTGCTATTACCTATCAAGATAATAATAGGATACAAAAACTTTAAACAGTACCATTGGAAAGTATACAGGCAGGCCCTTGCACTACATGCTTTGGGGAATTCATCCATAAAGCTCACCACTAAAGAGATGGGTATAGTGTGTATGGGTTTGGCAAAGTCAGCAGATAGATGATTGAGGATAGAGAATTGGGATCAGCTGACTTAGCAGTTGGGGGGAGGGAGGGTTACTAAAAATTATTTGGGGACACCACAAAAAAATCCTTTGCCACTCTGCCTGAATTTAAATCAAAAATAACATTTCCAAACATTTTAGGGGGTGTTTTGGGTAAAGCACTACTATAGAGCTGATAAAATACATTGTTAAGTGACTACATGAGGTGAATATAGGGGCAGGAGAACATGCTGGGGAGGTAAGTGAAGGCAAATATGTATGAAGGACCTAAAATAATAATTACATACAAATCCAGCATGCATGAGAACGAAGGGGACATTCACAGCATATTACAATCATGGTAATTAGGGAATGAGGAAAGAAATACAATATATTAGCAAACATTAAATACAATGAAATGTGATATTAAAGGATAAAAATCTTACCTTCATATACTCCTTCTGCAGGACCTGGATGATGGCAGAACAGGTCTCTGGGATAATGATCCCCAGAGCCTGGGGGGAGATGCCTGTCGAGAACTTGAGGTCCTGCAGGCTTCTCCCTGTGGCCAAATACCGCAGGGTAGCGACCAACCTCTGCTCCGGAGTGATGGCTTGCCTCATGCAGGTATCCTGCCTGCTGATATAGGGGGTCAGAGAAGCCAACAGACGGTGAAATACGGGGTCCGTCATCCTGAGAAAGTTCCTGAAATCATCAGGATTATTCTCACGGATCTCACGGAGCAAAGGCATATGAGAGAACTGGTCACGCTGAAGCAACCAATTCTTGGTCCATGAACTCCTCCCCACCCTGTTCATGGACTGGACTTGTGTCAAGGTCAGGACCCCAACACCAAGCCCCCGCACAGCACGAACTCTACGAGGAGTACGCATACGCAACATGGCTAGAAAACGGTCGGCTGCTCAGAACGAAGTAACAGAACGCACTGAAGAACAGCAAGGCCTGTGAAGAGCGACCTGAAAACCAGTAACGAACGAACAAGAATACAGTGACTAAAGTCACGCGGAACTTGCTGCACGCACTGAAGAGCAGATACAAACCCACAAGCACAAACTGAACGGCAGAAAACGATCTGAAAGCCACGAGTCTGAAAAAGCGCGAATCGTCTCTCATCAAACTTTTACTAACACGAGATTAGCAAAAGGAGCCCAAAGGGTGCCGCGCTTGGTTCTGAACCGGCCTTTTCTAGTCTCGTCGTACGTGGTGTACGTGACCGCGTGGTTGGCGATCGGAAATTCCGACAACTTTGTGCGACCGTGTGTAGGCAAAACAAGTTTGAGCCAACATCCGTCAGAAAAAATCCTAGGATTTTGTTGTCGGAATGTCCGAACAAAGTCCGACCGTGTGTACGCCCTATTAGAGTGGTGCAGGAAAAAAGAAACAATGAACTAGCTTATGATACTTTTACCTCCTTTCAGGCGTGTGTATTTATGCATGTGTACAGCTATCTACATACACCTGCTTTCTATGTACATACACTTTCAGAAACTCCTTGGACCTGAAAGATACTTATAAACAAAAGTTATTACTCTATCCTTCATATTTAACCTGCAAATAATGGCAAACAATACATTTGTGTACATTGGTAAATTGTCAATGACATTCCTCAAAACCGACAACAATGAAACCCTCTGTAACCCTTATTTTCACGTTCCTACAAAAATACAACAGCAGTCACGCGTAGGAGGGCCCCTGCGGTAAGTTCGAACATATTCATGTTACTACATACAAACAATAGGAAGACTAAAACATGAGACAAACATTCAGATACAAATGTTGGGAAATACAGATGGAATGCTGCCTTCACTCTTCTAGCAATAGAAAACAATACAATGGGAAAAACACAAGAGCAGCTCAAAAACCTTGCATGGACCAGCCATACAAAGTTCAAAAACAGGCATGAGAATTTTAATCACACAAATGTGTACCACACATCCATCAACTCACTCATCATTACAGATTTCTGAAGCCACAGCTGAACTACTTCCAAGGTATTTTTATTCTGGGGTCTCGTACCTCCAGACATCAAAAGTACCTTCCAAAAGGAATACACCTTACTGTACCCCTTGACCATATATGCCAATCTTTAAGGGGTTTTATGGTCTTTGCCCCAAAACTAGACTTCATTTACTGTGCAACCGTCTGAATGTGGGAAGCCTCGCTTTCTTTCCCTTGCATGGACTGCCAATTGCCCATGGTAATTTGACTCAGCTTATAGTCAGGGCTGGTGCAAGGATTTTTGTCACCCTAGGCGAAACCTCATTTTGCCACCCCCATTGGCTCCACCCCTGACTCCACCCCCTTTGCCCTGCCCATGTGACAGGAGGTGGCGCTATACAGGAAGTATCAGCTCTGCTTCCTCTAGCTCTGGCTCCAGTGCTGTGCTGCGCTGCGCCTCTAATTATACTACCGGACAGACGGAGCCTGAGACTGAGTTAGTTACATGCTGCAGCCTGCAAAGCATTCAGACGCAGGGAAATCAGTGGCCGGCGCACCTAGGCAGCAGTGCACCCTAGGCGGCTGCCTAGTTTGCCTAGTGGTAGCACTGGCCCTGCTTATAGTCTTCCCCCTGCATCCAGGGAAACCCTTGCACCCATTTAGGAGAGCACCGCCCGGTGCCTTCTTTTACGGTGGATTGATGGACTGCAACCACTATCTGGTCCAGTCCCCCAACTAGAAACCCTAACGGAGGCGTTATCACCCCCCGAATTATGTCTCTACCCCTCACAGTGTATGCATACACAAGCGCTTTCCGCTGTACAACCGTACACTGCGTCACCAGACTAAGCTTCACAGCACACTTACGCCCACTTTCTCTGAAAACTGGAAGGTCATCAGACACACAGGACCAGGACAACGCCGCCCACATGCCCGATCCCTTCCCCCTCTCAGCCACATGGCCAGTAAACAGACATGACCACAGATTATGTCCGTAGTTCCATCGCTTGACCCCCTCTCCCGAGCACAGCACTTGGTTTTTATTCATCGAAAACAAAATGAATGACAAACAGGAAGTCATGGCCCCAACAGCCAATAGCTTCCTCCATGCACTGGAAACCCCCTGATCCCCCTCCTCCAATGAGGTAAGACTATCCTAACCCAGACACTGGAAACCCCCTGATCCCCCTCCTCCAATGAGGTGAGACTATCCTTACCCAGACACAGGAAACCCCCTGATCCCCCCTCCAATGAGGTAAGACTATCCTTACCCAGACACAGGAAACCCCCTGATCCCCCCTCCAATGAGGTAAGACTATCCTTACCCAGATACTGGAAACCCCCTGATCCCCCCTCCTCCAATGAGGTGACACTATCCTTACCCAGACACTGGAAACCCCCTGATCCCCCTCCTCCAATGAGGTGAGACTATCCTTACCCAGACACTGGAAACCCCCTGATCCCCCCTCCTCCAGTGAGGTGAGACTATCCTTACCCAGATACTGGAAACCCCCTGATCCCCCCTCCTCCAATGAGGTGACACTATCCTTACCCAGACA
This sequence comes from Aquarana catesbeiana, assembly GCF_042186555.1. NCBI lineage: Eukaryota > Metazoa > Chordata > Amphibia > Anura > Ranidae > Aquarana > Aquarana catesbeiana. The sequence goes on along the minus strand of NC_133326.1, from coordinate 742,290,804 downwards.
CTGGAAATCCCCTGATTCCCCTCCTCCAATAAGGTGAGACTATCCCAACCCAGAAACTGGAAATCCCCTGATCCCCCTCCCCCAATGAGGTAAGACTATCCTTACCCAGTCACTGGAAACCCCCTGATCTCCTTCCCCCAATGAGGTGAGACTATCCTTATCCAGACACTGGAAACCCCCTGATCCCCCTCCCCCAATGAGGTGAGACTATCCTTACCCAGACACTGGAAACCCCCTGATCTGCCCTCCAATGAGGTGAGACTATCCTTATCCAGACACTGGAAACCCCCTGATCCCCCTCCTCCAATGAGGTGAGACTATCCTTACCCAGACACTGGAAACCCCCTGATCTGCCCTCCAATGAGGTGAGACTATCCTTATCCAGACACTGGAAACCCCCTGATCTCCTTCCCCCAATGAGGTGAGACTATCCTTATCCAGACACTGGAAACCCCCTGATCCCCCTCCCCCAATGAGGTGAGACTATCCTTACCCAGACACTGGAAACCCCCTGATCTGCCCTCCAATGAGGTGAGACTATCCTTATCCAGACACTGGAAACCCCCTGATCCCCCTCCTCCAATGAGGTGAGACTATCCTTACCCAGACACTGGAAACCCCCTGATCTGCCCTCCAATGAGGTGAGACTATCCTTATCCAGACACTGGAAACCCCCTGATCCCCCTCCTCCAATGAGGTGAGACTATCCTTACCCAGACACCGGAAACCCCCTGATCCCCCTCCTCCAATGAGGTGAGATTATCCTTACCCAGACAGTGGAAACCCCCAGATCTCCCCTCCTCCAATGAGGTGATAGCACTAAGCCCCACCCATGTCAGTTAGGAACACATGCTTTTCTCTGCTGAAGGGAAACAAATGAAAATGACCGATCCCATTGGTTCAAGTGGTACAACCAGGGTTGCTGATACAAATCGTGGGGCCCCTACAGACTTCATGACAGGGCCCCCAAGAAGATATTCAAGCTATATTTAGCTGAAAATACAATAAAATCATTATTAGAGACACAAATACAACATAACTCACAAGATTCCTACTAAATCTAAAAGATAAAATGGAGTTAATAAATAAATCTGTATGTGGGGGAGGTGTCGGGGATCATACACGTGGGTGCTGTGGTCTGTACAGTGGGAATCCGTGGTTCCTTTATGTGTATATGACCCATCTGGAGCTGTATGAACATGGCTGTGGGTCCTAATGTGACAGGCTTGGGGATTCAGGTGTACAGCCTGAACACACATTTGGGGGCCACTCACCTGTACCTGCACACCTGTCAGATTAGGGCCTGCGGCTGTGTTCATACAGGAACTGCATCCCCATAGAATGACAGGCGGCTCCAGCCTAAACCCCTCCCCCACACAGGCAGGGTACCTGTGTGAATGAGCCCTTCATTATAATTTTATAACAATTTATTTTTTAACAAATTGGTAAATGGTTACAAAGAAGGAGCTGATACATGGATTGCGGAGGGAACTGACAGTGTAGGTAGAAGAAGCAAAGTTACATCGGTCAGGAAGTAGTGTGGGGGAGGGGAATGGGAAGCCCAGCTACATAAATTCCACTAAACTGCACTGGGACAAGATAATAGGCAGCTATGGAAGAGACGTGGCAGTAATTTCTTCACCCCATGGTAGAGCTGCACGATTCTGGCTAAAATGAGAATCACTATTTTTTTGCTTAGATTAAAGATCGCGATTCTCGCGGCGTACCATCATCTTTCACATTATACAAAAAAAAATGGGTTAACTTTACTGTTTTGTTTTCTTTTAATTCATTAAAATTTTTTCAAAAAAAATGTGAGTTCCAAGTATTTTTCTAGCAAAAAATACTGATTTTAACTTGTAAGCAACAAGTGTCAGAAAAAGGTTTAGCCTTTAACTGGTTAAACTGCCCTCATTTACAGACCAAAGTTTATCCCTTTGCTCTAAAAGAACTAAGTGTTACATTGTTTCTCTTTATCTCTGCCTAAAGATGTTGTAATAAACTTGGCCTGGATTTTTTGTCCACTGTCAAAAATGAGCAGAGAACTCTCTGCACTTGTTACATAGAATCGGGGAAATGCTGTTTTAAGATCCTGTGGAGGGTTGAATTGCGATCTTATCTTGAGTCTTTAGCAATCAATCGTGCAGCTCTACCCCATGGGGATGCAGCTGATCAGCTGTGACTGTGTCAGGGAGACAGAGCAATGAGGGAGAGTGTGACAGACTCACCCGGGACAGAGCAATGAGGGAGAGAGATGAAAAAAATATACAGGCTGGGCAGTTGGAGTCAGGGGTGCGATTAGAAATCATGGGGATACAGCCTACCTGACAGCCCCCCCCAAAGTGACTGAGGACATAGATTTTATCAGTCCCTTTCTGTGCAGCCTCAGTTGCAAAGATCAATGAATTGGAAGCACTTTGAGGTTCCCTGCTTATTCACAAACAGAAGCATAATAAACAATTTACTATGCTTCAGCGATGAATGGATGCAGGAGCGATTGGTACCGATCACTCACTGTGTTCATTCATGAAATGAAGGGACCAATAACATATTTACCTGCCCCTTCCCTCACTATCTATCCTGAAACATCCCCCTGTGCGCCTGCAGCAGCTGCCGGCAGGAGTGGAGATAAGGGAAGCCAGCAGAGCTGCGGGGGAAAGGGGCACACAGGGGGGCCCAGACAGAAGATGGAAGGGATGCATTTGCTAGAACCACTCCTCTGTAGTGCAGCCAGAGGGAGAAGATGGCAGCGTTTCAGGGGAAGGCGGAAGAAGAATGGTGTCTGCAATAAGACAGTACAGCCGGCCCTCCTGCATGGCAGGTGACTGGGCCCCCCTTTTAAACTGATGGAACTTCAGGATCAGAGAGACAGGGAAGATGAGATGGGAGGAACTGCAGGGAGAGATACAAAGTTACAAAGGTAACAAACTCACCTAGCAGAGCTAACATTAGAGCCAGCCCTGGGGGGGCACACAGGGAGGGGGATTGGTGAGGGATGACAATTGTGTCTCTTCCTCCAGCAGCTGAAATCTGTCAGCAGGGAGAGGAGAGAGACCAGCTTTCAGCTGCTGGAGGAAGAGACACAATTGTCCCTCACTAATCGCCCTTCTGTGCTTGGGCCCCTTACAAGAGGACCGGTGGTCCCCCCCTATCAGCTGCCCTGTGTACAACTACAATGCTAAATCCTCACTATAATGCTTTTTTCACTCTCTATCTGACTTGCTCGTACATTTTTATGTTAGTAGCTCAAGGAAACCCCCCTGATATGGACTTTATTACACCACACCTATTTATTTTATCATATGGTGACCTGCATTGTCTCTTGGTGACACGGTGTACATGTGTGACTTGTTCTTCAATGTGGTCACCTCCTTTAAAAAGTATATCACATGCCTAAGTATGTTTCATGTTGTATTTGGTAAATCCAATGAAAATGAAACAGCTCCTGTATTAGAGTGCCCCCTCTCTGGATGAAGGAGCACAGAGGGCACATTCAGTCTGGGGGGAGGGGAGTGTTAAATGTAGTAGCATATTTGAATACAGTAACACATTAAAGCCAAACTCCAGCTAACACACAGGACAGCTTGTTCTGTATAAAAATAACAGACTTACTGGCCAGATCACCAGGTGAAAATAAAAGCAAATAAATGCATCCATCACATCTAAGAAGTGTACATGGGCAGTGTGATAAGAAGGGGCAGTGTGACAGGAGAAGGGTACCCAGACAGTGTGACCATAGGGAGAGCAGTGTGACAGGAGGGGACATTATGACAGGAGTGGGGCAGTGTGACAGGAGAGGGACATTATGACAGGAGTGGGGCAGTGTGACAGGAGAGGGACATTATGATAGGAGAGGGCAGGATAAAAGGAGAGGGGCAGTGTGATGGGATCAGTTTGACAAACAGGGCATTATGACAGGAGGGGACAACATACCAGGGAGGGGAAGTGTGATGGGGAGGGAGAGTGACAGGAGGGGCAAGGTGACAGAAGGAGGGGCAGTGTGACAGAAGGGGAGGGCAGTGTGATGGGAAGATTGACAGGAAGTGGCAATGTGATGGGAGAAGGGTACCTGGGCAGTATGACAGGAGGGGGCAGTGTGATTAGGGTAGCAGTGTGACGGTAGGGTGACCACGTGTCCCGGATTGCCTGGGATTGTCCCTGAATTCATATTTGTGTCCCGTGTCCTGGGCACCTTCATTCCGGGACAATACAGTGTCCCGGAATGAAATAAGGACACACAGCTACACTAATAAACGGCACGGACGGGGGCGGATCTGCTTGGCTCGGGCCGGGGCCAGGTCGGCTCAGGTTGGGCTGGTCCACTCTGCTCCAATGGGGAGCATGTCCGCTCCGCTCAGACAAGCTACACAAGCCGCCTCCCCCACCCCAGTCATCTCTATGGAGGGCTCTGTGTGCTGCGCTGCACGCTGGTTTCCAGCACAGCCCTGCTCGGACTCACTTCTCACTCACATGGCAGACAGGAGGCGTGGAGGGGACGCTCGCCTTGTCCCAGGACAGCGAGGAGGAAGAAGAGTCTGACAGGGAGAGCGCAGGGAACAGCCTACTAGGAACAAGTGAGAACCAAGAGGTCGGGGAGACAGTCAGAGGCAAGTCCTTATGTGTAAGTGTCCCCCTGTCCATCCCACAGTCCCCCTGTCCATCCCACAGTCCCCCTGTTCATCCCACTGTCCCCCTGTCCATCCCACTGTCCCCTGTCCATCCCACAGTCCCCCTGTCCATCCCACAGTCCCCCTGTCCATCCCACTGTCCCCCTGACTATCCCACTGTCCCCCTGACTATCCCTCTGTCCCCCTGTCCATCCCACTGTCCCCCTGTCCATCCCACTGTCCCCATGTCCATCCCTCTGTCCCCATGTCCATCCCACAGTCCCCCTGTCCATCCCTCTGTCCCCCTGTCCCCATGTCCATCCCACAGTCCCCCTGTCCATCCCTCTGTCCCCCTGTCTATCCCACTGTCCCCCTGTCCATCCCTCTTAGGGTGACCACGTGTTCCGGATTGCCCGGGATTGTCCCTGAATTCATATTTGTGTCCTTATGTGTAAGTGTCCCCCTGTCCATCCCACAGTCCCCCTGTCCATCCCACAGTCCCCCTGTCCATCCCTCAGTCCCTCTGTCCATCCCTCAGTCTCTCTGTCCATCCCTCAGTCCCCCTGTCCATCCCACTGTCCCCCTGTCCATCCCTCTGTCCCCATGTCCATCCCACAGTCCCCCTGTCCATCCCTCTGTCCCCCTGTCCCCATGTCCATCCCACAGTCCCCCTGTCCATCCCTCTGTCCCCCTCTCCATCCCTCTGTCCCCCTGTCCATCCCTCTGTGCCCCTGTCCATCCCTCTGTGCCCCTGTCCATCCCTCTGTGCCCCTATCCATCCCTCTGTGCCCCTATCCATCCCTCTGTCCCCCTGTCCATCCCTCAGTCCCCCTGTCCATCCCTCAGTCCCCCTGTCCATCCCACAGTCCCCCTGTCCATCCCACAGTCCCCCTGTCCATCCCATTGTTCTCCTGTGCATCCCACTGTCCTTCTGACTACTCTGCAGCCCCCCTCCACCCCACTGCCTCCCCCTGTGCATCCCGCTGGTGTGGGGTTCTTTGGGGTGCTGTGGTTAGGGTGGTCCACTTTGGGGTGCCTTAGATATGATGGACTGATTTGGAGTGTTGAGATAGAATGGGCCACTTGGGTGTGGTGTTGATAGTGTGGGTTGCTATAGGTAGGATGGGCTACTTTAAACTGTCAGTGGAAGGGTGCAGTGGATAGAAAGGATTGTCGTAAGGTAGGGTGGGTTTTAAATTTAGGCCCCTTCCATGGTTAACACAATGTGGCTACACCCTCTGTTCGCCACACCCCCTTTAAGCCAATATTTAGCGCAATTTAAGACATGTCCACTGTTCACCACAATCTTTTTTCATACGCCCCTGCCCCAAAAATCAGCAAAATAAATGGCAAAAATCATCTTTTTGGGGGGGGTGGGGTGTCCCTGAATGGCAGTTTAGAAATGTGGTCACCCTATGTGACGGGAGGGGGGCAGTGTGACAGGAGAGAAGTCAGTGATAGGAAAAGGGAATCTGGGCAGAAGGAAAGGAGGGGGGCAGTGTTACAAGAAGGGGGCAGTGTGACAGGAGGGGAGGCAATATGGCAGGAAGGAAGCAGTGTGACAGAAGAGGAGGAAAGTGTGACAAGAGGGGATGACATATGACAGGAAGGGAGCAGTGTTACAAGAAGGGAGCAGTTTGACAGAAGGGGACAGCGTGACAGGAGGGAGTCAGTGTGACAGGAGGGGGACAGCGTTACAAGAAGGAGTCAGTGTGACAGGAGGGGAGGCAATGTGACAGGAGGGGAGGTAGTATGACAAGAGAAGGCAGTGTGACAGGGGGGAGTCAGTGTAGTGCAATAAGAGGGGGCAGCATTACAAGAAGGATGCAGTGTGAAAGGAGGGGGGACAGTGTGACAGAAAGGGGGGCAGTATGACAGGAGAGGGGGGCAGTGTGACAGGAGTTGGAGCAGTATAACAGGAAGGGGCAGTATGACACAAGGGGGGCAGTGTGACAGGATGGGGACAGTGTGATAAGAGGGGGGCAGCTTTACAAGAAGGGGACAAGGGGCAGTGTGATTGGGGGAGCAGTGTGAGAGGAAAGGGACAGTGTGATTGTGGTAGTAGTATAACAGGAGGGGGCAGTGTGACAGGAGGGGGCAGTGTGACAGGAAGGGAGGTAGTATGACAGGAGGGGGGTAGTGTGACAGAAGAGGTGGGCAGCATGGCAGGAGGGGGTAGTGAAGTGGCAATGAGGGTCAGTTAATGTGGGGCAGTGAGGGTAGGTTAATGTGACCGTGATACGTAATAATAGGAGTCAGTTTAAAACTAGCTAAAAATTATTCTTCACATCTCATGTTCTGTGTGCCTATGAATTTGCGGTTAGACACAGAACTCACCCCCCTCCCCTCACAGACATCTTTGCAAAAGTTTAACCTCTTGCCGTCCGCGCTATAGCCAATTGACGGCCACAGCACGGACCTGAATTCCCAGGAGGTCATCATATGACGTCCTCCCCCGTGCACGCGCCCTGTAGGGTGTGCGCTGTGATCACCGAGTCACTGAGACTTGGGTAATCACTGATACGAGTAAGGGGCCAGTCCCGGCCCCTTACCATGAGATCAACTGTCAGTCAATGACAGCTGACCACATGATGTAAAAAAAAGATTGGTAATCGTTTTTTTTTCTCCTCATGCTGACAGCATGAGGAGAAAGAAAAGCCGATCACCGGCTCAGCTGCAAGGGACATCGGTCCCGAAGAGGAAAAGGCACATCTGCCTCATCTTTGCCACATAACAATGCCCACAGTGCCACCTATCAATGCCCACAAATGCCACCTATCATTGCCCAGAAATACCACCAAAAGAAAGCTCTATATCTGGGAAAAAAATGATAAAAATTTATTTTGGGTACAGTGTTGTATGACCGCGTAATTGTCATTCAAAGTGCGTCAGCGCTGAAAGCTGAAAATTGGTCTGGATCGGAGGGGGGTTTAAGTGCCCAGTAAGCAAGTGGTTAAACATATGCTTTGCTGAAATTGTCTTTTGGCTTCGCTCTGCAAAGCAGCCAACACCTTTCTAACAGATGTATAAAGCAGATAAATATGTAAATTAAGGAAACCACAAGTTACAGGAAATGTGTGACGCTATTGCAAGTTATATGTATACTGTCAAAACCAATAGATGGGTCATTTTTAGCTCTGGCATGAGTCGGGCTGATTGCCATGTTGGCCAATGTGAAATAAAAATGGTTTTCCTAGAGTTTGGTGTCCTGGAAATCTCCCGCCTTAGTAGTGTGACAAGAAGGGAGGAATTATGACAAGAGGGGGGGCAGTGCATGGCTCCCAACTGTCCCTGATTTGGAGGGAGTGTCCCTGATTTGGAGCAATGTCCCTCTGTCCCTCTTTCCACTTCATTTGTCCCTTATTTTGGTCTGATCCATATAGTTGTATATAAAATGCAGTTTTTATCTTTCAAAAAGTGTTTCCCAGCGCTAAACCTTTCATCCGAATTCTAAATTACTGCATTTGTACATTTAAAAAGCCAATATAAAGGAATAGTAGTGGTAAAAAAAAGTCCTTGTGGATTTCATAATTTTTTTGGTTAATTCTCCTTTAAGGGTGTGTGGCAGGGGGCTATGCCTAGGTTTCCTATGCCTACATACATTTGTTAGTAGGTGTCCCTGATTCCCATCTCAAAATGTTGGGAGGTATGGCAGTGTGATTGGGGAGCAGTATGACAGGAGCGTGGGCAGTGTGACAAGAGAGAGGCAGTGTGACAGGAGAAGGGTACCTGGGCAGTATGACAGAAGGGGGGCAGTGTAATAAGAGGGGGCAGCTTTACAAGAAGGGGGCAGTGTGACAAGAGAGAGACAGTGTGGCAAAAGGGAGGCAGTGTGACAGGAGAAGGGTACCTGGGCAGTATGACAGGAGGGGGGCAGTGTGACAGGAGGGAGAGCAGTGTGACCAGAAGGGAGGCAGTGTGACGGGAGAAGGGTACCTGGGCAGTATGACAGGAGGGAGAGCAGTGTGACAAGAAGGGAGGCAGTGTGAGGGAAGAAGGGTACCTGGGCAGTATGACAGGAGGGGGGCAGTGTGACAGGAGGGAGAGCAGTGTGACCAGAAGGGAGGCAGTGTGACGGGAGAAGGGTACCTGGGCAGTATGACAGGAGGGAGAGCAGTGTGACAAGAAGGGAGGCAGTGTGAGGGAAGAAGGGTACCTGGGCAGTATGACAGGAGGGGGGCAGTGTGACAGGAGGGAGAGCAGTGTGACAAGAAGGGAGGCAGTGTGACAGGAGAAGGGTACCTGGGCAGTATGACAGGAGGGGTAGTGTGACAGGAGGGAGAGCAGTGTGACAAGAAGGGAGGCAGTGTGACGGGAGAAGGGTACCTGGGCAGTATGACAGGAGGGGGGCAGTGTGACAGGAGGGAGAGCAGTGTGACAGGAGGTGGTAGTGTGACACTAGGGGGAGCAGTGTGACAAGAGGGAGGCAGTGTGACAAGAGGGAGGTAGTGTGACAAGAGGGAGGCAGTGTGACAAGAGGGAGGTAGTGTGACAATAGGGGGTAGTCTGACATTAGGGGGGAGCAGTGTGACAAGAGGGGAGGACAGTGTGACAGGAGGGAGGCAGTGTGACAGGAGGGGGGCAGTGTGACAAGAGGGGAGGACAGTGTGACAGGAGGGAGGCAGTGTGACAGGAGGGGGGCAGTGTGACAAGAGGGAGGCAGTGTGACAAGAGGGGGTAGTCTGACATTAGGGGGAGCAGTGTGACAAGAGAGAGGCAGTGTGACAAGAGGGAGGCAGTGTGACAAGAGGGAGGTAGTGTGACAAGAGGGGGTAGTCTGACATTAGGGGGGAGCAGTGTGACAAGAGGGGAGGACAGTGTGACAGGAGGGAGGCAGTGTGACAGGAGGGGGGCAGTGTGACAAGAGAGGACAGTGTCACAGGAGGGAGGCAGTGTGACAGGAGGGGGGCAGTGTGACACTAGGGGGATCAGTGTGACAAGAGGGAGGCAGTGTGACAAGAGGGAGGCAGTGTTACAGGAGGGGAGGACAGTGTGACAGGAGGGGGTAGTGTGACATTAGGGGGAACAGGGTAACAAGAGGGAGGCAGTGTGACAAGAGGGAGGCAGTGTGATTGGGGAGCAGTATGACAGGAGCGTGGGCAGTGTGATAAGAGGGAGGCAGTGTGACAGGAGAAGGGTACCTGGGCAGTATGACAGGAGGGGGGCAGTGTAATAAGAGGGGGCAGCTTTACAAGAAGGGTGCAGTGTGACAAGAGAGAGACAGTGTGGCAAGAGGGAGGCAGTGTGACAGGAGAAGGGTACCTGGGCAGTATGACAGGAGGGGGGCAGTGTGACAGGAGGGAGAGCAGTGTGACCAGAAGGGAGGCAGTGTGACGGGAGAAGGGTACCTGGGCAGTATGACAGGAGGGAGAGTAGTGTGACAAGAAGGGAGGCAGTGTGAGGGAAGAAGGGTACCTGGGCAGTATGACAGGAGGGGGGCAGTGTGACAGGAGGGAGAGCAGTGTGACAAGAAGGGAGGCAGTGTGACAGGAGAAGGGTACCTGGGCAGTATGACAGGAGGGGGCAGTGTGACAGGAGGGAGAGCAGTGTGACAAGAAGGGAGGCAGTGTGACGGGAGAAGGGTACCTGGGCAGTATGACAGGAGGGGGGCAGTGTGACAGGAGGGAGAGCAGTGTGACAAGAAGGGAGGGCAGTGTGACAGGAGGTGGTAGTGTGACACTAGGGGGAGCAGTGTGACAAGAGGGAGGCAGTGTGACAAGAGGGAGGTAGTGTGACAAGAGGGAGGCAGTGTGACAAGAGGGAGGTAGTGTGACAAGTGGGGGTAGTCTGACATTAGGGGGGAGCAGTGTGACAAGAGGGGAGGACAGTGTGACAGGAGGGAGGCAGTGTGACAGGAGGGGGGCAGTGTGACAAGAGGGAGGCAGTGTGACAAGAGGGGGTAGTCTGACATTAGGGGGAGCAGTGTGACAAGAGAGAGGCAGTGTGACAAGAGGGAGGCAGTGTGACAAGAGGGAGGTAGTGTGACAAGAGGGGGTAGTCTGACATTAGGGGGGAGCAGTGTGACAAGAGGGGAGGACGGTGTGACAGGAGGGGGGCAGTGTGACAAGAGGGAGGCAGTGTGACAAGAGGGGGTAGTCTGACATTAGGGGGAGCAGTGTGACAAGAGAGAGGCAGTGTGACAAGAGGGAGGCAGTGTGACAAGAGGGAGGCAGTGTGACAAGAGGGGGTAGTCTGACATTAGGGGGAGCAGTGTGACAAGAGGGGAGGACAGTGTGACAGGAGGGAGGCAGTGTGACAAGAGGGGAGGACAGTGTGACAGGAGGGGGGCAGTGTGACAAGAGGGGAGGACAGTGTGACAGGAGGGGGACAGTGTGACAAGAGGGGAACAGTGTGACAAAAGGGGGGCAGTGTGACAAGAGGGGGGCAGTGTGACAAGAGGGGAGGACAGTGTGACAGGAGGGGGACAGTGTGACAGGAGAGGGTAGTGTGACATTAGGAGGAGCAGTGTGACAGGAGGGGAGGACAGTGTGACAGGAGGGAGGCAGTGTGACAAGAGGGGAGGACAGTGTGACAGGAGGGGGCAGTGTGACAGGAGGGGGCAGTGTGACAAGAGGGGAGGACAGTGTGACTGGAGGGGGGCAGTGTGACAAGAGGGGCAGTGTGACAAGAGGGGGGCAGTGTGACAAGAGGGGAGGACAGTGTGACAGGAGGGGGACAGTGTGACAGGAGAGGGTAGTGTGACATTAGGAGGAGCAGTGTGACAGGAGGGGGATAGTGTGACAGGAGAGGGTAGTGTGACATTAGGAGGAGCAGTGTGACAGGAGGGGGATAGTGTGACAGGAGAGGGTAGTGTGACATTAGGAGGAGCAGTGTGACAAGAGGGGAGGACAGTGAGACAGGAGGGGTAGTGTGACAATATGGGGAGCAGTGTGACAAGAGGAGAGGACAGTGTGACAGGAGGGGGGCAGTATGACAGGAGGGGAGGACAGTGTGACATTAGGGGGAGCAGTGTGACAAGAGGGAGGCAGTGTGACAGGAGGGGTGGTGTAACAAGAGGGGGTAAGTATAACAGGGGGTAGTAAGTATGATAAGATGGGCCAGTGTGAAAGGACAGTGTAAGTATGACAGGAGGGGGCAGTGTAACAGGACGGTGTAAGTATGACAGGAGGGGGCAGTGTGACAGTATTGGGACAGTGCATTTGGTGAAGCAGTGTGTCAGAAGGGGGCAGTGTGACAGGAGAGGTGGCAGTGTGACAGGAGGGGAGGCAGTGTGACAGGAGAGGGTAAGCATGACAGAAAGGGGGCAGTGTGACAGGAGAGGTGGCAGTGTGACAAGAGGGGGCAGTGTGATTGGGTGAGCAGTGTGACAGGAGGGGGTAAGTATGACAGGATGGGGCAGCATGACAGAAAAGGGGCAGCATTACAGGAAAGGGGCAGTGTGACAGTAGGGGGGGCAGTGTGACAGGGAGGGGGAGCAGAGTGACAGGGAGGGGCATTGTGACAGGAAGGGGCAGTATGACAGGATGACACCTGAACACACACTATACTGGCTCAGGGGCTGGGTAGTGCTTTGCATTGGGTATACTTTCAGACTCAGGGATCTGCTGTAGCAGAGGCTTGGGGCAGGGGAAGCAGGACCCGGCGGGGGGGCAGCCTGGCGACAAGGAGCAGGAGCCAGAGTTGGAGGGTGGACTGATGAATCTCTTGTCATCATTGTGGATCAGGGTTGCCAGAAACACATAGCAGCAGGCTGGATTAGAGGGATGGTGGGTGGCATATAGAAGAACTGCTCCATTTTCCTCCTGGCACCTGCAGCCGCTCAATGCCTGCGGGAGGGAGAGGAGGAGAAGGAGAAAGGAGAGGAGCAGGGAGAAGAGGAGGAGGGAGAGGAGGAGGAGGAGGGAGAGGAGAAGAAGGAGGAGGGAGAGGAGGAGAAGCAAGCTTTTAGCGGCTGCAGCAGCCAGGAGGAAAATGGAGTGGTTCTTCTATATGCCTTCCCACCATCCCTCCTATCCAGGTGCAGACAAAAGGAGATGCACCTGCGTGTGTAGGAAGAATAGCAGAGATATATTTCTTTAGGAGATGTGTTTGAGTTTTGCTAAAAATTCCACCCCTTTTTAACAGCACTGCCCATCATTACAAAATACTGCCCTTCTGTAGGAATCCGCCCCTCACACGCACCCATCATGAAGTAATCCGTCCCTTGCAGAGTTGCACGAGCATTGGGAGTGTGTGGCACAATGTTGGCTATTGTGCGCAGGCGCCGTCTACAGCTGATCGTAAATTTACGATGTACGGCGGCTTTCGGCGGCTCCGTACTGCGCAAGCGCAGTACCAGGCAGGCATTATTCGACGGGGGCATTTCTCATCAGAACACCGGCAGGGGCTGGGTGGTGAGGCCACAACAGTTGTGGAATGATCCGGTGCTGGTGCTACCTTATAAAAGCACTGACGGTGACACGTAATGCCTCCTGCATTTTCCGCCAAAAGACGAATGGGATGGAAGCAGCTGAGAGAGCTCAGCCATGTGCACTGCCCTAGGAGCCTGGAGGAAGCGGGTAAGATAAGAAGAGAGAGGAGCAGAGCAGCTGTGTTTTCTTATATGGTGGAGGAGGGAGCGGAACGGAGCTGCTGCACTCAGTGCATTGCAGTCTGCAGGGCTGTCTGAGCCTGTCAGTCTCAGAGGACAAGAGCAGTGTACACGTGGGGGGATTTCCTGCTGTGCAGGTGCTGTGGTCACATGGTGTGGTCCAAGGAGGAGGTCTGAGGAGGAGCCAGGATGCGTCATCATTGCTGCAGGTGTCCGTCAGATATGGCAACCCGTCAGATGTTAGATCACACATAATTAGAGACTTATTAAGTGATTAATGAGGGGGGCTGACCCCTCTTATCAAATTTTCTGGCCAAAAATCATTCAGGCTAATAGATATTCGTTAGATCCGGTAAGAACAAGTGGTTTTAACGTTAGATCTCACATCATTTCAGAGATATTCCACATCAAAATAGAGATATTAGGTGGTACATATGGATGGGTTAGCCCCCCCTTATCACATTTTCTGGCCAAAAATCATTCAGGCTCATAGATATTTGTTAGATCCAGTAAGATCAAGTGGTTTTAACGTTAGATCTCACATAATTTCGGAGATATTCCACATAGTAATAGAGATATTAGGTGGTACATAAGGACGGGCTGGCCCCCCCACATGCAATTTTCTGACCAAAAATCATTCAGGCTAATAAATATTTGTTAGATCCGGTAAGATCAAGTGGTTTTAACTTTAGATCTCAGATCATTTCAGAGATATTCCATAAAAAATAGAGATATTAGGTGGTACAGAAGGTTAGCCAACTTGTGCTTTCCAGGGACACCCAGGTTTCTCAGCAGTACCTTGTCATCTGTCTGTAGGTCCTGCACTCGTACCCTAAGGTCAAAGTTTATTTTGTTTCTCTGTTTTCGGGCATATGAGGCAGCTTGAGCCTGATCAAAGGTGGTTTTCAGACGTCTCTGCAGGCGATCCACATACCCTCTGTGGAAAGTTGCTAAGGTATGGTCGAGGGATGTGCCGAAGGCCAAGTCTACTGGGAGCCGGGCCTACGGTCTGAACATCAAACTATAGGGAGAGTAACCTGTGGCATCATTGGCGGTGCTGTTATAAGCATGCACAATAGCCACTATATGCTTGCTCCAGTGCTGCTTTTGTTCTGAACTTAGAGTTCCAATTATATCCAGGAGGGTTCAGTTGAATCTCTCTGGTTGAGGATCTCCTTGAGGATGATACGGGGTGCTTTTAGACTTCCTGATGCCCAACAGGTCTGAAAGTCTCTTGATGAGACTACTCTTGACATTTCTCGCTTGATCAGAGTGGATGCATTGGGACAGACCATAGTGCACAAAGAATTTCTCCGTGAAGATCTTGGCCACCATGGATGCTTGTTGGTCCCTCATGGAAAACGCCTGGGCATACCGAGTGAAATGGTCAGTCACTACCAGGATATTTCCCTGCCCGCTCAGATCAGGCTCCAAGCACAGAATGTCAATGCACACCAGCTTCATGGGTCCTTGGCTCTGAAGATGGTCCATTGGGGCAGCTCGGTGAGGCAAAGTCTTCCTTTGGATACATCTGATGCAGGAGTGGCAATAGTCCTCAACTTCAGCCTGCATGCAGGGCCAGTAGAACCGGTCCCTCACCAGGAGAAAAGTCCTCTTGGGCCCTAGGTGGCCATAGTTGTCATGTAGGTGTCAGGGCTGGGCTCAGCCCTTCCTTCTCCTTCCATCAGTGCCTACCTATCAGTGCCCATCTGTGCCAACTATCAGTGCCACCCATAACTACCCATCAATGCCACCTACGAGTGCCCATCAATGCCACCTACGAGTGCCCATCAGTGCCGTCTATGAGTGCCCATCGGTGCCACCTATGAGTGCCCATCAGTGCCACATACCAGTGCCACCTATCAGTGCCTATCAGTGCCACCTATCAGTGCCCGTCAGTGCCACCTCATTGGTGCCACCTCATCGGTGCCCATCAGTGCCGCCATATCAGTGCCCATCAGTGAAGCCATATCAGTGCCCCTCATTGAAGAAGAAAATGTACTTATTTACAAAAAATTTTAACAGAAAAATTTTTCGGTCTTTTTTTATTTGTTGCGCAAAAAATAAAAACCGCAGAGGTGATCAAATACCACCAAAAGAAAGCTCTATTTGTGGCAACAAAATGATAAAAAAATTTGTTTGGGTACAGTGTTACATGACCGCGCAATTGTCATTCAAAGTGCGACAGCGCTGAAAGCTGAAAATTGGCCTGGGCGGGAAGGTGTCTAAGTGCCCGGTATTGAAGGGGTTAATCACTTAATAAGTCTCTAATTATGTGAGATCTGATCTCATCCTTATGTACTACCACCTAATATCTCTAACGTTAAAACCACTTGATATTTCCGGATCTAATGAATATCTATTAGCCTGAATGATTTTTGGCCAGAAAATTTGATAAGGGGGGCTAACCCGTCCATATGTACCACCTAATATCTCTATTTTGATGTGGAATATCTCTGAAATGATGTGAGATCTAATGTTAAAACCACTTGATGTTACCGGATCTAACAAATTGCTTCCAAAATAGCTAATTGTTTGGTCAATTTTTTGATAAGGAGGGGCTGATGACGGGTTAGCCCCCCCAGCAAATAACTGTTAATATCGCTTCTTCTGTGTGAGATCTAACGCAAACAACGGTTGATCTAACAAACTGCATAAGATTTTTTCAAAAATTTTGATATGGGGGGCTAACCCGGCAGAGGTCTGATCATCTTCCTGCTGCCCTGCCAGTCTCTGCTGATTGTCTGCCTGCTGCCCTGCCAGTCTCTGCTAACATTCACTTGACTCCCCATACCAGCTGCTGACAAGAACTATGAGGCACTTGTGCCCCTCTGTGCCCTTCTACCACCTGTTCACTTTACCAGGGGCCCAGAGGTCTTATTACAGCAGAAGAGAATTGTGTTGATGTATTTATGTTTTGTAGGGATTGTATAATATATATTTTCACAGTAGACTATAAAACCTTTATTTAGGTTTTTCTGATAGCACCATAAGGGAATATTCTTTATTCAGGGAAAATACATCGCCACCCTATAATAGGAAGTGACTGGACAGGAGGTTTAGGAGGATGTCTATGGGAATGTCTGACCATTCTTCCAGAAGTGCATTTGTGAGGTCAGGAACTGATGTTGGACGAGAAGGCCTGGTTCGCAGTCTCCGCTCTAAGTCATCCCAAAGGTGTTCTATAGGTCAGGACTCTGTGCAGGCCAGTTAAGTTCCTCCACCCAAAACTCGCTCATCCATGTTTTTATGGACCTTGTTTGTGCACTGGTGTGCAGTCTTGTTGGAACAGGAAGGGGCCGTCCCCAAACTCTTCCCATGAACTTGGGAGCATGAAATTGTCAAAAATGTCTTGGTATACTGACACCTTAAGATTTCCCTTCACTGGAACTAAGGGGCCAACCCAACCCCTGAAAAACAACCCCCACCCCATAATCCCCCCCTCCAGCAAATGATTTAGAGGGGTGGCCCAATACTTTTGGCAATATAGCATGGATGAGTGAGTTTGGGGTGGAGGAACTTGACCGGACTGCACAGAGTCCTGACCTCAACCAGATAGAACACCTTTGGGATGAATTAAAGTGGAGACTGCAGGCCGGGCCTTCTCATCCAACATCAGTGCCTGACCTCACAAATGCGCTTTTGAAGAAATGGTCAAACATTCCCATAGACACCCTCCTAAACCTTGTGGACGGCCTTCCCAGAGGAGTTGAAGCCAATATGGAACCCTACGGACTAAGACTGGGATGCCAGTAAAATTCATGTGCGTGTAAAGGCAGGCGTCCCAATACTTTTGGCAATATAGTATATATATATATTCTCTCTCTGTTGGATAACCCCAAGTAAGAGTAAATGACTGGAATGGAGCTCATAGAAAGCGGGGGTTCTAATCCTTCCCCGTTACATGAAAATGAAAAAAATATTTTTGCTGAACAAACACTTTATTGCAAAGTGCAGATTTATAAAATATAGAGATGATTTGTGAAATGATAATTATCATATTAAATCTTCAATGACATTTTAGTGATTGAGGTTACATCTGCTTTATTCTTCACCACCCCTCCCCCACACAAACCTTCTTTTCACTCCTCTCTCTCTCTCTCTCTCTGGCCGGCATTAAATCCGTACATGTTATCAATACATTCATAGATACACTGACAACATCGCTAATAGCATTGCTTGAGCTTCAAATGCTGCATTTTACAAATTATTATAAAATATATATAAAAAAATATATATATATATTTACATCTTACAAACTTTAAGACATAAAAAGAAGTTTGTTTGATGTATTCACATAGGAAGAGATGGAGCACTTTACCTCTCCAGCAGTTCTCTGTTCCTGACTGCAGGGGGCAGTGTGATGCACCATTTAGCTCATCATACACAGCTTGTTTTTTTCTGTATTTGTATAAACTTTATTTGAATTGTAATAAAGTACACTTAATACAGTTTGCTGTACAGCAGCCATGCCGATCTGTACAGCCTGCTGCAATAAAATGTATCATGTCAGCGTTTTATGCTGTAGCACGGCTCCGGTCTACGTTGCAGCGTGAATGGGACATGCAGGAAACAATTGTTCTGTGTGTGTCCTTGTAATGACAGATGTTTTACAATGCAGGAAAACACTTCCAGTACCGCCGCACTATAATACACCTCCCAAATGTATGAGATGAGAACGAGGGGCGCCTATTAGTAAAAGTATGTAGGCATAGGACACACCCCCTGCCACGCCCACTGCCACGCCCCCTTGGGCCTCATGCACGCGGGATGTTAAAATAACGTTATGAAAACGCCAGGATCTTTGCAGAGATTTATTTTACTAGTTTTCAGCTTTTTCAACGTTTTTGCAATAGCGTTCTTTAGCGTTTTTAGCGCTTTTAGCGTTCTTTAGCGCTTTTAGTGTTCTTTAGAGTTTATTAGCGTTTTTCCGCGTTGGCATTTTTAGCATTTTTTAGCGTTTTTTTTTCAATGGGTCAAAAACATTAAAAAACCTTGGTGAGCGATGTTTTAGAGCGTTTTTGAGCGCTTATCAGCGTTAGAGTGTTTTTACAGCTGAAAAACGTCTCTCAGAACCCGCTGGTCCTGGGTTTTTTTTTACAGCTTAAAAACGCCTAGGTGGGCATGAAGCCATAGACTAACATAGACAGGCGTTTTTAAGCTGCGAAAAAAACACTCAAAAAAAGCGCCTGTAAAAACGTCCGTGTCATTGGGGCCTTATATCTCGTACACACGGACGTTTTAAAAAACGGGCTGTAAAGCTAGTAACAACACCTGGAAAAAAAGCAGCGTTAAAAACGCGATTTTATTAGCGTTTTGATTTGGCGTCAATGTGCGTTTAACGCCTTTGGAAGCGTTAACGCTAAGGTGCATTTAAAAAAAAAAAAAAAAACATCCCTCTGCTATTTTCCACTCCCAATTACCCACATAAACATTTTTACAGCTTATAAACGCTGACGCTAAAAAACATCGGTATAGCGCTAATGCACGTTTTTGAGCTTTTTCCGGCGTCGGCATCAAAACAGCTCTAGCGCTGGAGCCTCAGAACGCGCTGGTCCTTGTTTTTTTTTTGGAGCTTAAAAACGACCATGCCTGTTACAGCTCAAAAACGCCCCGGTGTGTATGAGCCCATTGAATAACATGGAGCGGCGTTCTTAAGCAGCAAAAAAACGCTCAAAAAATCCGCTATAAAAACGTCCGTGTGTATGAGGCCTTAAAGTGAAATTATATTAAGAAAAAAATAGTTCAACCCACTAGTGCTTTATTGTTCACCACGACTATTCCTTTATACTGGATTGTGACATTTACAAATGCAGCAAATCTAGAGATTGGATGAAAGGTTTAGTGCCGGGAAACACTTTTTTGAAAGATAAGAAGTGAATTTTATATACAACTATAGAGATCAGACCAAAATGAGGGACAAATGAGGAGGGAAGAGGGACAGAGGGACTTTGCTCCAAATCAGGGACAGTCCCTGGAAATCCGGGACAGTCCCTGGAAATCCGGGACAGTCCCTCGAAATCCGGGACAGTCACTGGAAATCCGGGACAGTCCCTGGAAATCCGGGACAGTCCCTCGAAATCCGGGACAGTCACTGGAAATCCGGGACAGTCTCTGGAAATCCGGGACAGTTGGGAGCTCTGCTATGGGGGAGAGTTACTAAAACAGATGCACACAGAATGTGGAGCAGCTTTTCATAGCAACCAATCAGCTTCTAATGTTCTCTTGTTGAATGTAAGTATAACTAAAGGCATTAGAACCCTGTGAGTTGGTATTGCTGTCTGCGCCCCCATTAGGGAGATTTACCCCCCTCTATTTCTCCTGTTTATTATTAACATTGAATGTGAATGTAAAAGAAAATCTAAAATGTTGGGTTGTCCCCAGAAAAGTAAGAGGGGGGTAAATCTTCCAATAGGGACACTAGTTCCGGTGACCTGGGGGGTCCCCATTGAAGTCCCTCAATTTACAGAGATTTCCTCTCACTTCCTGTTTGGCTTTGGGACAGGAAGTGAACGGAAATCTCGGCAATGGAACACAGATGGTGAAAAATAAATCAGACAGGGGTCCTAACCCCCCGTTACACCCCTTTGGCACTGGGGTGCTTTTTAGGCCCCTGTAAATCCCGAGTTCTTTCATACCGGGGGCGGGGCACTTGGAGGACAGGAAAAAAAAGTCCTGCAAGCAGCATCTTTGTTGTATAGACCGCGCCCAAAACGCCCCGCCCATTGAAAGGAATGGGCAGCGCCCCTGAAGAGCCTGCAAAGCACTTCGGAAGCCTCAACACGGGCGCTTCAAACCTTTTATTTGGCCGCTAGCGAGGGATGAAAAGTGCCCCGTTAGCCTCCGAAAAGCGGCGCTACAACAGCGCTAAAGCGGCACTTTACCGATAACACCGGCTCCGCCCCAGTGTGAAAGTCGCCTAATGCCCCGTACACACGATCGCACATTCCCACCACACAATCCATGGCTCACACTTGTCTTCTCTACACGCGGGTCACACAAATCTTGGCGGAAATTCCCATCGCCAAGAACGCGGGATGACGTACAAGACGTACGACGAGAAAAATGAAGATCAATAGCCAAGTGCGGCTCTTCTGCTTGATTCCGAGCATGCGCGGCACTTTGTGCGTCGGAATTGTGTACACACCATCGGAATTTACCACAACGGATTTTGTTGTTGGAGAATTTGAGATCCAGAATTTCCGACAACAAGTTCCCATCGAAGGTTTTCTGTGGGGAAATCGGAGCGTGTGTCCGGGGCATTAGTCTATCCTATATATATTCTACCTGGAGTTCTACTTTAAGCTTTGAAGATAAAATCTAGAAGCTGATTGGTTACTTTGCACAGGACAGACAGACAGACAAATACTTTCATGACTTGCAGATTTAGCAGCTGTTTTACCTGTCAGAATGATTTGTATTTGTCCATCCAGCTCTGAGTTTTTCACAGCTCTGCCCCACAGCCCAGTCCTGTGTACAATGTTAGGAGAGCCAGTCGTTGTCTCCTGCAGTCTCCCCTTCATATACAGGTCTCCTCCCCACCCCCACCCAGTGTCTGCAAAATAGAAGGAAGCAGCAAACTGGCTCATCGTTCTGTCAGATCCTTACACTGCAACACAAGCAACTGCTTCTTCTCCCTCTCCCAGTCTGAGCTCTGCTGTACAGGGACTGTAAAAAGGCAGAGACCAAGTAAAAATAGGGCCCTTTCATTCCAATCAATAGATTTCATGATATATTAATGATTACAGACTTCCAGGATTTTCTGCCTTTTATATCTGTTGAAGTTTCACCTTAAAGTTTATCTAAATGTAAAACCTTTTATTTTGTTTGTTTTGTGTAAAGTGGAGAGGGATTAGAACCCCTGGAAGGTTTTTATTGCTCTCTGTGTCCTGTTTACCGTCATCACCAAAAAGTGAAAGAAAATCCCACGTTTTGTATTTTTCCTCAAACAGAGGGGGATCTACCTAGGGGGGCGCTAGTTCTAGTGACCCCGGTGACAACCAGCCATTGCCTTACTTTGTTTGGAGGGATTTCCTCTCATTTCCTGTTTTTGGGGACAGGAAGTGAAAGGAAATCTCCCAAATCAGACACATAAGGTCCAAGTCCATAAAGACATGGATGAGTGTGTTTGGGGTGTAAAACCCTGAATGGCCTGCACAGAGTCCTGACCTCAACCTTTAGATAAAAAACCTTTGGGATGAATTAGAGAGGAGACTGTGAGCCAGGCCTTCTCATCCACATCAGTGCCTGACCTCACAAATGTGCTTCTGGAAAAATAGTCAAACATTCCCATAGACACCCTACTAAACCTTGTGGACAGCCTTCCCATAGACACCTTTCTAAACCTTGTGCACGGCCTTCCCATAGACACCCTCCTAAACCTTGTGGACGGCCTTCCCATAGACACCCTCCTAAACCTTGTGGATGCCCTTCTCATAGATACCCTCCTAAACCTTGTGGAAGGCCTTCCCATAGACACCCTGTTAAACCTTGTGGACGGCCTTCCAATAGACACCCTCCTAAACCTTGTGGACGACCTTCCCATAGACACCCTCCTAAACCTTGTGGATGGCCTTCCCATAGACACCCTCCTAAACCTTGTGGACGGCCTTCCCATAGACACCCTCCTAAACCTTGTGGACGGCCTTCCCATAGACACCCTCCTAAACCTTGTGGATGGCCTTCCAATAGACACCCTCCTAAACCTTGTGGATGGCCTTCCCATAGACACCCTCCTAAACCTTGTGGACGGCCTTCCCATAGACACTCTCCTAAACCTTGTGGACGGCCTTCCCATAGACACCCTCCTAAACCTTGTGGACAACCTTCCCATAGACACCCTCCTAAACCTTGTGGACGGCCTTCCCATAGACACCCTCCTAAACCTTGTGGACGGCCTTTCCATAGACACCCTCCTAAACCTTGTGGACGGCCTTCTAATAGACACACCCTCCTAAACCTTGTGGACGGCCTTCCCATAGACACACCCTCCTAAACCTTGTGGATGGCCTTCCCATAGACACCCTCCTAAACCTTGTGGATGGCTTTGCCATAGACACCCTCCTAAACCTTGTGGACGGCCTTCCCATAGACACCCTCCTAAACCTTGTGGACGGCCTTCCCATAGACACCCTCCTAAACCTTGTGGACGGCCTTCCCATAGACACCCTCCTAAACCTTGTGGACGGCCTTCCCATAGACACACCCTCCTAAACCTTGTGGAAGGCCTTCCCGTAGACACCCTCCTAAACCTTGTGGACGGCCTTCCCATAGACACCCTCCTAAACCTTGTGGACTTCCTTCCCATAGACACCCTCCTAAACCTTGTGGACGGCCTTCCCATAGACACCCTCCTAAACCTTGTGGACGGCCTTCCCATAGACACCCTCCTAAACCTTGTGGATGGCCTTCCCATAGACACCCTCCTAAACCTTGTGGACGGCCTTCCCATAGACACCCTCCTAAACCTTGTGGACGGCCTTCCCATAGACACCCTCCTAAACCTTGTGGATGGCCTTCCCATAGACACCCTCCTAAACCTTGTGGACGGCCTTCCCAGAAGAGGTGAAGCTGTTATAGCTGTAAAGGGCGGAGCCAACTCAGGTGTCCCAATACTTTTGGTAATATAGTGTGTACATGTATATATATATATAGTAGTAGGTTTCTTAATGAAATCTATGGCATATTAGCTGTTGATCCTGCCAATTCCTAATATAAAATGTCCCTTGTATATTTTGTATGGTGATAAGGCTTAGTAGAAGCTCTCCCGTCCAGCCGTGTATTGTCACCCATATCAGAGCTCTCATAGGTAGGTAGGTACACCTGTACCTACCAATGGACAGCCCCAGGACACACTGCATTGTCATTGTCACATAACTACCTTTCCTGCCCTAACTGACAAGGGATGTGCCTAATACAATGGAACAGAAGTCACACTGATATTCACATCCTCTCAAAGCTCTTCCCTAGTGGAGGAGAAAAGAGAGGAGAGAAAACATGTGATGGAGATAAAAAACTACAAAACAGAGATTTCCATGTTTTTCAGGACACATTTGCCTTGTGTTAGGAAGACATTTGACGGCCATTTATTGCTTTACATGGACTTCACATCGGATTGAAGGACGACTTTTCAGCAGTAAAAACAAGAATAAAAAGTGGATGTTCTCTCTGTATACTGTGTTTGTTAGTCATTTAGTCCTGAAAATTGATGGATAGACTTTATAATAATATCTGCCCAGGAGGGGCTTCTGGGGGACATTTTTCTGTAACCAATTCAATACAAGGCAGGTTTACCATCCCCCCCCAGGACAATCTTCAGATCTCACTGATATCGCACTTTAATGGACAATTGTAGGTCATAGAACACTGGACCCATACAACATTTTTATTGTTTGTTTTAGACAGATAGAGCTTTCTTTTCATGGTGTTTAAACATCACTGGGTTTTTATTTTTTGCTAAACAAACGAAAAAAGATCATTTAAAAAAAACACCATTTTTCTTTGTTTCTATTAAACAATTCTGCAAATAAGTATTTTCTCTTCTTCACTTATGGGCACTGATAGACACTGATGAGGCTGCACTGATGGACACTGACTAAGCGGCACTAATGGGCACTGATAAGGCTGCACTGATGGGCACTGATGGGCACTGATGAGGCTGCACTGATGGACACTAATGAAGTGGCATTAATGGGCACTGATGAGGCAGCACTGATGGGCACTGATGGGCGCTGATGGGCATTGATGAGGCTGCACTGATGGACACTGATTAAGCGGCACTAATGGGCACTGATGAGGCAGCACTGATGGGCGCTGATGGGCACTGATGAGGCTGCACTGATGGGCACTGATGAGGCTGCACTGATGGGCACTGATGAGGCAGCACTGATGGGCACTGATGAGACTGCACTTATGGGCACTGATGAGGCAGCACTGATGGGCACTGATGAAGCGGCACTAATGGGCACTTATGAGGCAGCACTAATGGGCACTGATGAGGCAGCACTGATGGGCACTGATGAGGCTGCACTGATGGGCACTGATGAGGCTGCACTGATGGGCACTGATGAGGCTGCACCGATGGGCACTGATGAAGCTGCACTAATGGGCACTGATGAGGCAGCACTGATGGACACTAATGAGGCAGCACTGATGGGCACTGATGAGGCTGCACTGATGGGCACTGATGAGGCTGCACTGATGGGCACTGATGAGGCTGCACTGATGGGCACTGATGAGGCTGCACTGATGGGCACTGATGAGGCTGCACCGATGGGCACTGATGAAGCTGCACTAATGGGCACTGATGAGGCAGCACTGATGGATACTAATGAGGCAGCACTAATGGGCACTGATGAGGCTGCACTGATGGGCACTGATGAGGCTGCACTGATGGGCACTGATGAGGCTGCACTGATGGGCACTGATGAGGCTGCACTGATGGACACTGATGAGGCTGCACTGATGGACACTGATGAGGCAGCACTGATGGACACTGATGAAGCGGCACTGATGGGCACTGATGAGGCTGCACTGATATGCTACACTAATAGACACTGATATGTTGCACTGGTGGGTCTGCACTGATAATCAGGGAACTGATTATTAGTATAAATGTCCCCTGTAACTTGAAATCCAGTTATCTGCTTTCCTTTCCTCAGACACTGACAGCGCTGAGGAAAGGAAATCCCGATAACTGACATTTGTTTCCATGCAATCAGCTGTGATTGGACACAGCTGATCACATGGTATAGAGCCTATGTCATCTTCTCTTTCCCCTAATCAGTGACACGGATTGCCACTTCTGCGCACCCCGGAGACACGTACGAGTGGCGTGATGTGAAGGACATCATATGACGTCCAGTCAGGATGGTAAAGCCACCGCCCAGCTGCCATTCTGCTATAGACCAGGTGGGAAGGTGTTAACCACTTCAATACCGGGCACTTTTACCCCCTTCCTGCCCCGGCCAATTTTCAACTTTCAGCGCTGTCACACTTTGAATGACAATTGTGCAGTCATGTAACACTGTACCCAGATGAGATTTTTATTGTTTTTTGTTTTTTTTTCACACAAATAGAGCTTTCTTTAGTGGTATTTAATCACCACTGTTTTTTATTTATTTTTTGCTACATAATTAAAAAAAGGCCAAAAATTGTGAAAAAAATAAACATGTTTTTCTTTGTTTATGTTATAAAATTTTGCAAATAAATAATCTTTCTTTATAAATTTAGGCCAAAATATATTTTGCTACATTTCTTTGGTGAAAATAACCCAAAACCCAAATTGGTGTATATTATTTAGTCTGTAGGAAAGTTATAGAGTCCACAAACTATGGTGTATATATATATATATGAAAATGAATCAATCCTTATTTACTGACAGCCGATCTCATTTATTGAGACCCAAAAACACCAAAACAGCACAAATAATCCCCAAATAAACCTTCTGAAAAGTAAACAGTCCGAGGTATTTAGTAAGAGGCACGATTTTTGAGGTTGTCATTTTTTGTCCAAATTTTTAGGAAAATTAAGAAAATAAATGTTTTTTTCACTTTATTTGTTTTTTATTTTTACATCCTGTCACCAGTGCAGTAAAGTGTCTTCATATAACTGCAGAAAATGCTATGAGGACGGCTTTTGCTGGAATATGTCGGTGTTTTGATGTCGCACTTCTGTTTGTGCTCAATAAAGATTTAAGAAGAAGTCATCGAGTTGCCGGCATTCTTTTTGTAATTTTGATATATGGGACACAATGGCCTGAGCTCCGTTATTCAGCTCATCATCCTATAAACATGCGGTAGAGCTTGGGGGAGTCTTTGTCTCCATAATCATATAACTGGTGTGACGGTGACCAGGGACAGTAGGGAAAAAAATAATCTTTTCTTTTATTTTTTATTATATATTTTTTTATTATTTATATGTATTATATTATTTTATATATATTATATGTTTTTTAAATAGTTTTTTTTTTTTACATACTGTGACCAGAGCAATACGGTGTTACTATAGTTACATTGTAGCGCTCTGGGGAGTTGATCGGGATCACTGTGTATTGTTGTGATTATCTGTGACTAACCACAGCTAATCACATGGTACTAATGGGCTGTGATTGGCCCTGTCTGTACCATGTGATCACTGTGGCCGATCACAGCTAACAACACAATTGTATACAATCAATGGCATGAAAGGAAGCCATTTATTGATTACAACTGTCATGTGATGTGCTGTGATTGGTCGGAGCGATCACATGTTACTGGCAGCGGGCCGGTACACTGATCAGTCATCTGCTGTGCCCACAGATCACCCAGGAATGCGGCCCGGAGGGGCCACCCAAGGCGTTTTCCCGGGAGGACGTTATAGGAAAAATAGAGTTCCCCCCGAACATCATTTTACAATGACCCGGGTGGGTAACAGTTAAAGTATACAGTATGTGAAGTATATCTCATTACATTCTCATATAAGCTTTACCATGGAAGTGTCATTTCAAAGGGTAGTTTACATTTTTCCAAATCTGCTGAAAAAAAATAAAAAAGTGGCATATTTTAAAAATATTCTGTCAGCCAGTACCAACAAAAAACACCTTTGACAGGAATATCAACCTCCAAATGTTTCTAGCAGGCGAATGATCCCCGAAACCTTAAAGGTTCAGATGTTCATCAGACACCATAGGCACCAAATTCATCCATTCTAAATCTAATGTTTCTAGTAGACAGCTGACAATTTTCCTGGAAAATGTTTTAAGTTCAAAAAATAGTTGTGTTTTGTCTGGTATGCTCTGTATGTTTGGTATTTATATGAGGTTTTCAGTAATTAGTAATAATTAAGTTCAGCTAATAGGAACACAAATTTGCTGGTACAACCTTCATCCTCAGTACATCCTTCTACCATGTAGAGATTCTACTGAGGTATTCCTTCTCACAAGATTGGAGATTTTTATTTTTTTGAAAGGTAGTAAATGTATAAATTGTTAGTTTATATAATTATGTAAAATTATTGGTCTAAAACTCTTTATTAATAAGATAAACCTTTAATAGAGGGCGCTTTTATGTTTGAGGTTGTGTAGTGTAAGCTAGAAAGTGAAATAAATTAGCCCAACATTAGCTCAGCCTATCTAAAGACTCCTATCTCTTTTTATATAAACATTAAATAGCGTGTCCTTTAATAATTTGTGGTGTGCAGTGTAAGTTGTCCTGTCTAATAAAGCCCAGCAGAAGCTCTGCACTTAACCACTTCAGCCCCGGAAGGTTTTACCCCCTTCCTGACCAGAGCACTTTTTACAATTTGGCACTGCGTCGCTTTAACTGCTAATTGCGCGGTCATGCAATGCTGTACCCAAACGAAATTTGCGTCCTTTTCTTCCCACAAATAGAGCTTTCTTTTGATGGTATTTGATCACCTCTGCGGTTTTTGTTTTTTGCGCTATAAACAGAAAAAGACCGAAAATTTAGAAAAAAAACAATATTTTCTACTTTTTGTTATAAAAAAAATACAATAAACTCAATTTTAGTCATACATTTAGGTCAAAATGTATTCGGCCACATGTCTTTGGTAAAAAAAATGTCAATAAGCGTATATTTATAGGTTTGTGCAAAAGTTATAGCATCTACAAACTAGTGTACATTTTCTGGAATTTACACAGCTTTTAGTTTATGACTGCCTATGTCATTTCTTGAGGTGCTAAAATGGCAGGGCAGTACAAACCCCCCCCCCAAGTGACCCCATTTTGGAAAGTAGAAACCCCAAGGAAATTGCTGAGAGGCATGTTGAGCCCATTGAATATTCATTTTTTGTCCCAAGTGAATGAATAATGACAAAAAAAAAAAAATTACAAACAGTTGTCACTAAATGATATATTGCTCACACAGGCCATGGACATATGTGGAATTGCACCCCAAAATACATTCAGCTGCTTCTCCTGAGTATGGGGATACCACATGTGTGGGACTTTTTGGGAGCCTAGCCACGTACGGGGCCCCGAAAACCAATCACCGCCTTCAGGATTTCTAAGGGCGTAAATTTTTGATTTCACTCCTCACTACCTATCACAGTTTTGAAGGCCATAAAACGCCCAGATGGCACAAAACCCCCCCAAATGACCCAATTTTGGAAAGTAGACACCCCAAGCTATTTGCTGAGAGGCATGTCGAGTCCATGGAATATTTTATATTTTGACACAAGTTGCGGGTAAATGACAAACTTTTTTTTGTGCACAAAGTTGTCACTAAATGATATATTGCTCACACAGGCCATGGGAATATGTGGAATTGCACCCCAAAATACATTCTGCTGCTTCTCCTGAGTACGGGGATACCACATGTGTGGGACTTTTTGGGAGCCTAGCCGCGTACGGGACCCCGAAAACCAATCACCGCCTTCAGGATTTCTAAGGGCGTAAATTTTTGATTTCACTCCTCACTACCTATCACAGTTTCTGAGGCCATAAAATGCCCAGATGGCACAAAACTCCCCCAAATGACCCCATTTTGGAAAGTTAGAGATGGCTATTGCTGTCCTATAAATTGTAACTGTATATGACAAAGGCAGAAAGTCTACTATTGCACAACCAATTCTAGCCCCTTTCCAGCCAACTCCCACATGTATTTGTCTTCAGAAATGCAGCATTTTGTTAAAGTTTAGGGCATAGGAGGAGCCTTTCGCCTGGGGGAGGAAATGCAACTAACTGGTCCTTTCATGGAAGGGTAAGGTTTCCCTGGGCTAAAGAAAGTGAACCACGTGCAATGGTGCCACACTGATTAGTGAGCATGGTAAAAGGTGAAAAGGTGGCTGTTCATAAAGGCCATGGTTTGTTCTGACACATCTTTTAAAACATTTTTCATTACAAAAGAAGTTAGTGCTGGAAGATTTCCCTCTGCCAGATGATATGATTACAGCTCTGAATAGAGAAGGCATAAAATGCCCAAAATGTGCCACTGATCGTGACTTTCACTGTGATTGATGTCTAAAATATCTCTACTTTGGGACCTTTGGCCAACATGTCTTATTAGTACTGGCCTGGAAGACAAATGAAAAGCCCAGAAGGACATCGCCATGTTTACTTCTCCATTATCCGGGGTCTGCATCTACTTTGGAGTTTTCTTTAGAGCTCCACACCAGTTCCTAGTCCTGGTGGCTTGTGGTGAGACAGTTCTCCAGGGTTTGATAGATAAATACCCTTATTGGTAGGCTGAATACCTTCTACACATAAACAAAATGAAGTGTCCTATCAAGCTTTGACTGGGATTTAAAAGCACTGCTTGGGAAGTAATCCAATCTAACTTTGAGAAGCTGAGCAAATGTTGTTAAAGTGGGCCTTTCAGGGTTCCCAAAGTAGTCAATACTGACCTCCAAGGGTTCATGGGACTGGGGATTAAAAAAAAAAAAAAAACCTGGGGTTAAATGGAGGGTCAGAAAATGTTGGGGGTCAAAATATGTTGACAAATGAAAAGTGAATTGGAGTCAATACATTTTATGAGGTCTCTGTAGAGCTCCACACCAGTCCCTATTCCACAAGGTAAACTGGCTAGTGGTAGAACATTACACAGGGTGGAAGGCCCAATACCCTTTTTTGGTGGGATGGATACCTTGTATACATTAACAACATTTGTTTTTCTAATCAAGCTAAATTGGGAGGTAAAAGCATTTCCTGGCAAGTACTCCAACTTTGGAAAGCTGGCCAAATATTGTTAAAATGACCTTAAGGTAACTTTACAAGTCTGAATACATTTGGACATGTCACAATTTACATCAACAGTAACCTCTTTTCACAAAGTTCTACCATTCATTATTAAAAATCAGCCCTTCAGTTCCAGTCTAGAGATTTTACCAAGCTGAGGTAATGCCACTAAACAAGTCATAAGACGGGAGGCTGCAGCAGGGGGCTGATTGGTGTCCCCCAAAAACTGCACAGACACCCAGATTTACATGATCTTTGTAAATCTGTCAACCAACATCCCCTCATCTAGAAAGTAGATGCTGACCCTGCATGATGCCTAAACAAACATGGCTCTGTCCCCCCGGAGAGGAAAGCACATGAAGGCATTGCCAATAGGCATACTATGACATATGTTAGAGGTAATATATAATAATAAGTGTTACATGTATACACCCATTGGCATGCATGTATTTACCATGCAAAAATAGATCTTATGCTGGACCCACTTTATATTATAACATGGCTTTAGAATGATTGGTCAGATCTCTGGAGAACAGATGATTTAGGACTGGTATAGGAGGTGAGATGGTTACTGTCTGATTACTGAATACTGATGGAAACACTACTAAACATTTACATAGAACTCCAGGTAAAAAGGTTAAAGAATTACTAAAGGCAAAACTTTCCTTATGGCCCGTACACACGATCCGAATATCGTACGACCGATCGTACGACTGTTCTCGCTTAAAAGTCGCAAGTAGAAATTGAATAGCTACATAAAGTCACGAAAATTCTCGTACGACAGACAAAAAAAATGGGAAGTGATGTCATGTGTTGTAATGTATTTGTATTGTATTTTCGGACGACAACTATACTGACTAAACGAAAATCGTACGATCTGGAATCGTACGAGATAAATTTTCGTGCATGTCCGATCGAATAATATCGGATGAACGGTCGTGATCGGCTGTCGAAAGTAGTGTACACACGATCCGAATATCATACGATCCTTCCTCGGACGACCGTTTTCGTACGATATTCGGATCGTGTGTACGGGCCATTAGACTTATGCCCCATACACATGATCGGACATTGATCGTACATTGATCAGGCATTGATTGGACATTGATCGGACATTGATCAGACATTGATCAGACATTGATCGGACATTGATCGGACATTGATCGGACATTGATCAGACATTGGTCGGAGATTGGTCGGACATTGATCGCACATTGATCGGACATTGATCGGACATTGATCGGACATTGATCGGACATTGATCAGACATTGATCGGACATTGATCGGACATTGATCGGACATTGATCGGACATTGATCAGACATTGATCGGACATTGATCAGACATTGATCGGACATTGATCAGACATTGATCGGACATTGATCAGACATTGATCAGACATTGATCGGACATTGATCGGACATTGATCGGACATTCCGACAACAAAATACATGGATTTTTTCTGACGGATGTTGGCTCCAACTTGTCTTGCATACACACGGTCACACAAAGTTGTCGGAAAATCGTTCTGAACGCGGTGACATAAAACACATACGTCGGGACTATAAACGGGGCAGTGGCCAATAGCTTTCATCTCTTTATTTATTCTGAGCATGCGTGGCACTTTGTCCGTCGGATTTGTGTACACACGATCGGAAATTCTGACAACGGATTTTGTTGTCGGAAAATTTTATATCCTGCTCTCAAACTTTGTGTGTCGGAAAATCCGATGGAAAATGTGTGATGGAGCCCACACACGGTCGGAATTTCCGACAACAAGGTCCTATCACACATTCTCCATCAGAATATCCGCCCGTGTGTACGGGGCATAAGTCATTTAGTGAATTGGTTGATGACATGATAACTACAGAAGGGAAGTGGCTATTTTATTCCATGGTTTAAGCAGCATTAAACCCAAAAACAAAAATGGTATATAGTGCAGCTTACAAATTCCTATATGTGGTGGCTGGATTAGTTTTATTTGTTTAGGCTTCGGCATTCTTTTTCACCTGGTGATCCAGCCAGTAACTGTCTTAGTGTGTCTCCACTCTGGATGTAGGAACAACGGTGACACCTTGGGACAGCAGCATCAATCTGGGAAGATGGCCGTGTTAGGTACAGGAGCCAATATAGATGAACCTTCCCTACAAACAAACGGGAACTCCGGGTAACATGATTTATAATGGAAATTTACTTAAACTTAAATACGGGGCACTTTCACCCCCTTCCTACCGAAGGACAATTTTCGGCCTTTAATGATGTCGCACTTTGAATGACAATTACACCGTCATGCAAAGCTGTACGCAAATGACATTTTTTATCTTTTTTTTTTTTAGACAGATAGATTTTTTTTGGCTGGTATTTAATCACCACTGGGTTTTTTATTTTTTGAAGAAAAAACATTTTTCTTTGTTTCTGTTGAGGCTGCACTGATGAGGAGGCACATATATGCCGCATTTATGGGCACTGGCAGGCAATGAAAGGCATTACTGCTGGGCACTGGTTGGCATCACTGCTGGGCACTGGTTGGCATCACTGCTGGGCACTGGTTGGCATCACTGCTGGGCACTGGTTGGCATCACTGCTGGGCACTGGTTGGCATCACTGCTGGGCACTGTTTGGCATCACTGATGGGCACTGTTGGGCTGCACTCATAATCAGGGCACTAAGTAAGGAAATGCCGCTGATCGGCTCTCCTCACACGCTGTCAGTGTGAGGAGAGGAAAGCTGATAACTGGCATTTCCTTGGTTACATGTGATGAGCTGTGATTGGACACACCTGATCACATGGGTAAAGAGCCTCATCATCGGCTCTCTACCAAGATGGGGGATGCACCGTGTCCCATATGACGTCATCCCAGAACAAGAGAGCCACCTTGTGTCCGTCATTTTACTATATGGGGGGCGGGGGGGGCATCTTTGTAATCCAGAAGAGGCGGATATGTCGGTATTCTGATCTGCCTGGTTGCTCTGTACACTGAGATCTTCTCATCAGATCACTTTACAATTTTGGCATCAATAGAAAAGAATGAATTCCTAAGCAGTGGGAGTGACATCATTTCTGCCCGGCCAATCAGAATGTCTGCAGATGGAAACCCAGAGACGGGCTGAAGATGTCATTGGCTGTCAAAGTGTCTCTGAATCGGAGGGGATTATAGTTCCACGTATAACAAGCTGAAGTAAAAGTTATTTTTTTCTTATAAGATAAGAGTTTTCCAATGAATAAAAGCCGACCATTGTAATCATCTCTCTCCCTGGTAAAGGAGAAATTCACCTTTGGGAAGATGTTACATGTTCCACTCATTATTAGGGTGTTACATGTAACATGTTCCCGTTCCTGCCGCCTCCCGCCGATCCCCTCCCTCCATCGGTGACAATCACGGCTGATCACCATGGAAACAGGAAGAGACGTTTATTGGCTTTTCCTCACTCGGATCTGACAGACGAGAGGAGAGGAGAGCCAATCAGCTGCTCCTCTGACTGGGGGGTTCTACACTGATTGGTTATCAGTACAGCCCCCCTCGAATGTCCACCCAGGACCACCAGGGATGTCACCAGGACAACTAGGGATGGCCACCACTGATGACCACCAGGTATGGCATCCCTGGTGGCCATGGGTGGCAATGTGTGCCCACACACAATCCCACTTAGTGCCCACCAGCAATACCTGCCAATGCCTCCTAATCAGTGATGCCAATCAGTGCCATCTATCAGTGCCCATCAGTGCCACCCATAAGTACCCATCAGTGCAGCCTTTCTTTGTCCATCTGTGCCAACTATGAGTGCCCATCAGTGTTGCATATCAGTGCCCATCATCAGTGCCCATCAGTGCCACCTCATTGGTGCCACCTCATCTGTGCCACCTATCAGTGCCCATCAGTGCCACCTATCAGTGCCCATCAGTGTTGCATATCAGTGCCCATCATTAGTGCCCATCAGTGCCACCTCATTGGTGCCACCTCATCCATGCTCATCAGTGCCCATCAGTGAAGAAGAAAACGTACTTATTTACAAAAAATTTAACAGACAAAGAAAAACTTTTTTTTTCAACATTTTCTTTTTTCTTATTTGTTTAGCAAAAATTAAAAACCCACAGAGGTGATGAAATACCACCGAAAGAAAGATCTATTTGTGGGAACAAAATGATAACAATGTAGTTTGTGTACAGTGCAGCACGACCGCGCAATTGTCATTTAAACAGCGACAGCGCTGAAAGCTGAGAATTGGCCTGGGCAGGAAGGGGGAAAGTGCCCCCCGGTATTGAAGGGGTTAAATTGTTTTCCTCAACACTCAACTGTCATTTCTTCTGGACAGATTGGAATGTTAAGATTCCATTCACATTCCACCAACTTTGGAGTAACATTGGTGTGACTTTGATGTGACTTTGATGTGACTTTGATGTGATTTGATGTGATTTGATGTGACTTTGATGTGATTTGATGTGATTTGATGTGACTTTGATGTGATTTGATGTGATTTGATGTGATTTGATGTGATTTGATGTGAATTTGATGTGATTTGATGTGATTTGATGTGATTTGATGTGACTTTGATGTGATTTGATGTGATTTGATGTGATTTGATGTGACTTTGATGTGATTTGATGTGATTTGATGTGATTTGATGTGACTTTGATGTGATTTGATGTGATTTGATGTGATTTGATGTGATTTGATGTGACTTTGATGTGATTTGATGTGATTTGATGTGATTTGATGTGACTTTGATGTGATTTGATGTGATTTGATGTGATTTGATGTGATTTGATGTGACTTTGATGTGATTTGATGTGATTTGATGTGATTTGATGTGATTTGATGTGACTTTGATGTGATTTGATGTGACTTTGATGTGATTTGATGTGATTTGATGTGATTTGATGTGATTTGATGGAATGGTAAAGCCCCTTTGGACGGGTGTGACTTGGATTTGGCTTTGATCGGTGATAATGGACGATTGTTGCTCTGTATAACATTCAGGGAAGACATTCATACAACTTTTCAGGGTAACATTGAAGTCTTTGGCCCTCAAGTGTCATAAAAGTCGGAGCAAAGTAGTGCAGGAACTCCTCTGAAGTCTCTACAAACTTTAAGTTGCACAGATATGATTGGTTATCATTGGAAAACAAAGTCACATGACAAGTCCCACAAGTGTGAATGGAGCCTAAAGGAATCCATAAAATATCAGCTCTACTTGTTGGATCAATAGGTGTAAATAAAGGAATAAAAGTCTGGAAGAAAAGGAATGCAGCCACCACATATACTGGAAGAATTGGGAAGCTGCAATACAAGAACTTTTTGTTTGGAGGTTGAATACGGCTTTAAGTTCAGATCTAGACTGTTATCTGAGGTTTACTTTGTGCTCCTGAGCCTGACAAAGAGTCCAGTGATTGGCCTCCTCTTCTAATATCTTATTATTCTACTTAAAGCCGACTTCTACCCAAAAGTGGGACTTCCCCTTTAAGCACCCCTCCCCCCTTACATGCCACATTCCGCATCTCATTTTTTTTGGGGGGGGATGGGTGACTAGTTTTGAGTGGGACTTCCTGTCCCACCTCCGACTAAGGGGTTGTCTAGGTGACTCCTCCTCTCCCCCTAGGCGGACCCGCCCTCTCTGTAATATTCTGGGACACGTCACAGGTCCAAGAGGATTGCCTGTCCACTCAGCGAGCACAGCGCGACTCGCGCATTCGCAGTGCACGACGCCCATCCGTGAAGCCGCAAGCTGTCATGGGCGGGTGCCCACACTTTCAATGGAGGTGCCACGGAAAGGAGGGGGAGGGGAGCGAGGCTCCATGCGGCCGCATCGCTGGACTGTGGGACAGGTGAGGGTTTGTTTAGTCAGAAGATACACTTTTTGTAGCGGATACAGTAAAATAAAAATCCTGGAACTCCGCCTTAAACCTGATTGTGAAAACTGTAGAACTTTATAGAAGAACCCTTAATGACCATAATCAATGCTGCCTTTGTAGAAATGACTCCCAGACACCGGCTGTGACTGTGGGGATCATTACTGATACTAAATGTCTCTTCAAAGGAACAACAAGCTTGGGGGATACCGAGGAGAACCCCAAACACTCCGCTCTCAGGCTCCATTCACATCTATGCATCTTGCTTGTCAGCGTTTCTGCTGTGTTTTTTGTGCTGCTTGCTGCGTTTTTGAATGGCGTTTTTGCCACATTTTGCATTTTTTTTACGGGTTTTTTTTTTAGACTGTATACAGTCTAAAGGAAAAAAAAAACGCAAAATGCATAAAAAAACGCTGTAAAAACGCTGTACTTGCGTTTTTGATGCTGGTCCATTGAATTCTATTAGGCTCCATTCACACTAGCGCGTTTTTTGATGCATTTTGCAGAAATACATGGGAATTTTTTAACATGGGTTCCTATGGAACATGTTCACATCAATGCCTTTTTGTATCTCTGCATTTTTGGAAAGGATCAGGGACTTTTTTTCATGCAAAATGCAGCGTTTTGCATGTAATAGAATTCAATGGACCAGCATCAAAAACGCAAGTACAGTGTTTTTACAGCGTTTTTACAGTGTTTTTGCTGCGTTGATGCGTTTTTGCCATTTTCTTTTTTTTAGATTGTATACAGTAAAAAAAAACTGTAAAAAAAAAAAAAAAACCTGCAAAACGCCGCAAAAATGCTGTAAAAACGCTGCAAAACTGCTGCTCAAAAACGCTGCAAGCACCACAAAAAACACTGCAGAAACACTCAAAAGCAACATGCATAAGGCCCCTTTCACACTGAGGCATTTTAGCGCTAAAATTAACGCATAAATACCGCATGAAAAACACCCTCCATGTATCTCAGTGTAACCTTTCACACTGAGGCGTTGTGCTGGCTGTGCGTTGGAAAAAATCCTGCAATCAGCTTTTTTGGAGCATCTTTGGGGCGCATAAAATAGCGCTGTAAAATCCTCTATCCCAATTGAAATGAATGGGAAACGCTGTAAAACTGCAGTAAAACCGCGGTATTACCACTTTAAAACCGCCCAGAAACTGTGGGGAAGGTCACATGACTGCATGGTCACATGGTCATATGGTCAGGTTTGCTGAAGCTAACGCTTAAAAAATGCTGGTTTTGCAACGCCTCAGGCTCCATTCACACTAGCGCGTTTTTTGATGCATTTTGCAGAAATGCATGGGAATTTTTTAACATGGGTTCCTATGGAACATGTTCACATCAATGCCTTTTTGTTTCTCTGCATTTTTGGAAAGGGTCACGGACTTTTTTTCATGCAAAATGCAGTGTTTTGCATGTAATAGAATTCAATGGACAAGCATCAAAAACGCAAGTGCACTGTTTTTGCAGCGTTTTTGGTGCATTTTTGATGCGTTTTTGCCGTTTTTTTTTTTTTTTTTTTTTTAAGACTGAAACAAAAACTGTAAAAAAAAAAAAAAAAAAAAAAAAAAAAAACGCAAATCACGGCAAAAACGCTGCTCAAAAACGTGGCAAGCATGAAAAAAACCTCCAAAAACGCTCAAAAGCAACATGCATAGGTATGCATTTTTAGTGCTTTTTGCATTTTGCAGATTTACACTACAGAATGTGACCCATAGGAAATCTTGTTAAATGGACTGTAGTGCAAATCTACAAAATGCAAAAAGCACAAAAAATGCCATAGATGTGAATCGAGACTTACATGGAAAACGCTGCATTGTGCATGAAGAAAAGTCCCTGACCCTTTCCAAAAACACAGAGGTACAAAAATGCATTGATGTGAACATGTTCCATAGGAACCCATGTTAAAAAATTCCCATGTATTGCTGCAAAATGCATCAAAAAACGCGTTAGTGTGAATGGAGCCTCAGGGAGACAGAATGGCGAGTTCTAGTCCTTCTCTTCAGTATTCCAGTCCTAAATCTTTGGGACATTCTTATCAATGAAATGAATTGGTTGCAGGAAAGACATTTGTACGATTCTCCCATCAACACTGACAGGGGAATCAGCAGCCGGTGATTATTGGTAGCGTCTATAGGAGACACGAGCGATTATTACAAGATATTCCGTCAGGCTGGTTGTACCCGAGCTGATCGATCGATTGGTACATTCAGCCTGCCCATACACAGGTCTAATCTTGGCCGGTTACTGTTGAACCTTGTATGGCCGGCCTAGGAGTTTCACTTAAAGTGGTAGTCAACGTTTGATTTTTTGTATAAATAACAAGCATGCCTATACTTACCTGTTCTGTGCAATGGTTGTGCACAGAGTAGCCCCTCTCCTCTTCTTTCGGGGTGCCCCCCACAGAAAGCCGCATTCCATGGGGGCGCTCGTGCAGGCTCGCTCCCGAGTCCCGCTGCTGCCTCCATTGACACAGACAGCAGGACGAAGCCCCGCCCCCGTCTCCCGTTTCACAGCTTTTGATTGACAGCCAATGGCTCCTACCGCTATCAATCTGTCCAATGAGGAGAGAGACAGTGGGTGGAGCCACTTGTGCACATCGGAGGATGGGATTGGCTCAGGTAAGTAAAGGCGGCTCTCTGGATTGGCTGCAGCACAGAAGGTTTTTTACCTAATGCATGGAAAGCATGAAGGGGAAGAACCTGAAGGCTTTACAAGCACTTTAACACAACAGCAGCCAGTAATACGGCCCCATCATTACACATCATTTATTATTACATGGCCAATGGCAGAAGCAGATTTTATTTCCGGAGTTCAGTTTTATCCATAATGAGTATAAATCAATGTTTATTAGCCTTGCTTTGCATGGAAATGATAAGTTTAAGGCTTAAAGTGGAATTCTAGTGACCTTGTCTCCAGCAATGTGACGTCCTGGAGGATCTCCCCACCAGACACGGACATCTTCCATCATCTGGCTTCTCAGCACTTTTATTGGCTGTGGGGGGGAGGGGTGAAGTCACGTGACCTGTGCAGCATGGGGAGGAGATCACGGCTTCTTTTACAAGGTATTGACCGGCTTTACAAAGGTATTTGGTGCACAAAGTGGATTTCTATTCTCTGGAGCTTTCCAGGAATAAAGTTCCATGAAAGTTTTTGCTCCGGGTCCCGGAGTTCCTCTTCATTTCTTTATAACGGCACAATTTGGAGTAGATGATAGATCTGGGCGGAGCTCAGCTTAAGCATGTGATATTTTATTGAAGCCACAAAACTTTATTTATAATGATCTTTTCTGTGTAGATTGGATACAATATTTTTCCACACTTCTCCTTTATCTAAAACCCGCTCAGATTTCTAGTTTACTACGGAGATGCTGAATATTCGGCTTTTCAGAAGACAATGAACAATTCTTTTTGCTCCCGGCTCACTTTAGCCCCCGGTAGTACATAACGGCGCTGTGTACCATTGTGAAAGCATTGACAAGGCCTCATCTTTGGGTTCCGAGCTCAGCTCTGTTTGTCCAGAAGGTTTATTTGGCGGATTTATTACAAAGTCTGAGGAAATGAGTTGTGCCGTTACCGGCACATTCCGTGTCTTCCAGCATTGCCCATAGCAGTAAATGAGTGGAGGTGTCTGCATGAGTTCACACTACTGAAGATGAAGAATGACTTGGCCCAATATAGGGAACTGGTGCCAGGAACACCATAATATGGAGCCCGGGGTTAGGACTCCATCATCATTTTCTTTTACTGATGGAGAAAAGATTGATAAGGACGTTGATGGTGAGGATATTACATTTGTCTTCTTCTGGATAAACGAGAGTCGGCACTTTTATGTGGTTATCATAAAAAGGATCTCCAGATGGGAGAAAAACTGACAGTCGGCTTGAAGATGATCAGATCCTGGAATGTTTGTTTTTATGTGAGATACGGAAATGTGTGTCTGTTGTTTGATAACTATGTTGTATTTTATAGCAATTACTTATGCCGCGTACACACGGCCGGACTTTTCTACCGGACTTGTCTGACGGACGCCGACGGACCAATCCGATCG
The DNA here is from genome assembly GCF_042186555.1 of Aquarana catesbeiana. Lineage (NCBI taxonomy): Eukaryota > Metazoa > Chordata > Amphibia > Anura > Ranidae > Aquarana > Aquarana catesbeiana. The sequence goes on along the minus strand of NC_133326.1, from coordinate 742,251,076 downwards.
TGTGTGGGCTTCACCGGACCTTCAGCGGACTTTTCCAGTCGCAAATCTGACGGACTTTAGATTTGGAACTTGCTTCAAATCTTTACGTCGTAACTCCGCCGGACCCAGAAATCCGCTCGTCTGTATGCTAGTCCGACGGACAAAAACCCAACGCTAGGGCAGCTATTGGCTACTGGCTATCAACTTCCTTATTTTAGTCCGGTGTACGTCATCACGTACCAATCCGTCAGACTTTGGTGTGATCGTGTGTAGGCACGTCCGGTCGTTAGAGAGTCTGTTGAAAGTCCGCCAAAAGTCCATCGAAAGTCAGTCGAAAGTCTGTGGAAAGTCTGTGGAAAGTCTGTGGAAAGTCTGTGGAAAGTCTGTGGAAAGTCTGTGGAAAGTCTGTCGGACGGGCTGTCGGACTTTTGTAGCTGAAAAGTCTGACCGTGTGTACACGGCATTAGGCTTTGAAAGGACATCATATGTAGGTTGGAGCTGCATTGTGTGCAACAGCTACTACGTTGTGTAGTTTTATAACAGACTCCCACACTAATTTTTCTTTTAGTTTAAGTTACAGAAGAGAATGGATGTAACCTCTGTCAGGTTTTTATTGTTCTTGGTGTCCAAGTAAGTGAGGGGAAGTTTCTCCCCTCCCCCCTATAGGTGAATACTCTGTTTCCCCGAAAATAAGACCTAGCGTGATTGTCGGTGATGGCTGCTATATAAGCCCCACCCCCCAAATAAGCCCTAGTTAAAGTCCTTGTAGGTCTTATTTTCAGGGTAGGGCTTATTTGGGGGGTGGGGCTTATATTGCAGCCATCACTGACAATCACGCTAGGTCTTATTTTTGGGGAAACAGGGTAGCAATAAAGCTCTGATAAATTCTAATCATTTCCTTCTCTACCAAATAAAGTTTTTGTTCTACTGTATGTATTGCATTGTGGAGATTTCCATTAGCAGAAAAGTAATACAAATTTGACAGATTAAAGTGATACTAAAGTCTTGTTTTGTTTTTCCTTTAAAAATAACAAACATGTTACACTTACCTGTCCTGTTCAGTAGTTTTGCACAGAGCAGCCCCGATCCTCCTCTTCTGGGGTCCATCTTCGGAGCTCCTCTCCTCTCCGTCCTGACGAGTGCCCCCACACCAAGCAGCAGCTCTGTGTGTCTATTCAGACACAGAGCCATGGTTTGGCCCTGCCCCCTTTCTCTCCTCATTGGCTGACTGACTTTGATTGACAGCAGCGGGAGCCAATGGTGCCACTGCTTTGTCTCAGCCAATCAGAAGGCTTAGTCCCGAACGGCCGAGCCACTTATGGACATCGCTGGCTGGATAGGGCTCAGGTAAGTATTAGGGGGGCTGAGGGGGCTGCTGCACACTGAAGGTTTTTTTTTATCTTAAGGCATACAAGGCATTAAGAATAAAAACCTTCTGCCTTTAGAACCACTTTAATGATTTCCAATAGAAGAGAAAACAAATGGAATCAGTTTTGGAGCCAACTTTACAAAGTAACGCATGTGTCCAAAATGGCCAAAAACAAAACTCTGACTAAAGAGGCTCATTCTTTACACATTTGGACTCTTCATTGAAGATAAAAGTGTGATTAGTTTTTAGATAATGGAAATGTGACTGTTTGTAGTGAGTGAAAATGTCAGAGCGTAAGCCAGAATTCTTATTATGGGATGTGTCATGCTAGGTGACAAAGCTCCAGTGATAGAATCACTAATGCCGCGTACACACGACCCGACTTTTCCACAGCAAAGGCGCGACGGAACGAATCCCCCGGACAATTCCATCGTGTGTGGGCTTCATCGGACCTTTGCTGTCCAAAAATCAGACGGACTTTAGAAATAGAACATGTTTCAAATCTTTCCCACGGACTCGAGTCCGGATGAAAAATCCGCTCGTCTGTATGCTAGTCCGACGGATGAACAACAACGCAAGGGCAGCTATTGGCTACTGGCTATGAACTTCCGTATTCTAGTCCGGTCGTACGTCATCACGTTCCAATCAGTCGGACTTTGGTGTGATCGTGTGTGGGCAAGTCCATTGCGTCGGAACTCCGTCAAAAGTCCATCAAAAAGTCCTTCGGAGTTGAGTTGGTGGAAAGTCTGCTCGTGTGTACACGGCATAAGGCTCCATTCACATGGTGTGCATTAAAATGTGTTGTGTTAAGACAGCCTATTCATTTGAATGGGGTGCCCAATGCATCAATATGGTCTATGTGTCTATTTCTGGCAGTGCAAGGCAATGCAGGATAATGTGTTGTCACGTGTTGTGCTGCACACCCCAAAGCATGACCACCAACATGGTGAACTGAGTGTCCGTCAGTCAGAATAAATGGCATCACATTGTACCAGTGCATGCCAGACGTTGTAGGAATGTGAGCATTGACCACAGCTGAGAAAAAGTGCCAGTGGACCGCCAAGAGTCTACACACCTTCTCCAATGGAGTTCCTCCCTTTCTAGCTTTAAAGATCATGCACAATTTACATTTTTATTTCCAACAATAGATGTTTATTGAATTATAATGGTTTACATGTTGTAGAAATAACAAGGGACACATAGCAACAAGTTAAGAACAGAGCAGCCTTTCAGTATATAAAGCACACTGTAGGTGATCAACATAAAACCTCCTAAATATCTGCATTGTATTAAACTTATAGGGGACACCAAACAGTAGTAGAAGATATCATTGAGAGCCATGGACTCCATATCCCATTACATTGGGGAATAGAACCTGTCCTAAGAGCTATACTCTTTTCATAATTATAGGTTAGATTCACAAGAGCAACTATCTCAGACACGTTGGGTGCTTGAACAGACCTCCACATATAGCAAGGTATATCACACCAATGGGGATACAGACAGAAATAAGGATCTTCTTACCCTTTCCTGCACCATCCAACACTAGAAGGAAACTTTTTTGGCTGGAGTTTCCCTTTAAAGTGGTTCTAGAGGCAGAATGTTTTTACCCTTAATGCATTATATGTGCATTATGTGTGCAGGAGCCCCCCTCAGGACCCCTAATACTTACCTGAGCCCCATCTTGAGCCAGCGATGTTACACGAGAGGCTTGGCTGTCTGCGACTCTGCCTCCTGATTGGCTGAGACACACATGGGGTGCCATTGGGAGCTGTGACTCGGACCGGGTGCCCCCATTTCAAGCTGCTTGCTGTGGGGGGCACTCGACAGGAGGGAGGGGCCAGGAGCACCAGCGAGGGACCCGAGAAGAGGAGGATCTGAGGTGCTCTGTGCAAAGCCATTACACAAAGCAGGTAAGTATAACAGATTTGTCATTTTTAAACAAAAAAAACAACAACGAGACTTTAGTATCAATTTGAAATACCCTTAAAATACCTAATGTAAATATATTAAGCAAGGGTCAAATGTATGCCAATCATGATTTCATTTTAACCTAAAGTACAAATCAACCCTTGTTGTGGAGCTCCCTGAGCACTGAACAGGTTAAAGACGCATTTCTTTCTATGATACCTTAAAAAAACAGTTTTATCTGCTTTATCACTTTCCTCTCTCAGACTTCTCCATATAACCCGTCTCCAAAGCTGCTTCTAACAAGTAGCACTCGGGTTGATTTACTAAAATTCCAGAGTGCAAAATCCGGTGCAGCTGTGCATGGTAGCCAGTCAGCTTCTAACTTCAGCTTCTTCACGTAAGCTTTGACTAAAAAAAAACTGTTTCTATGGAGAGCTACACCAGATTTTGCACTCTCCAGTTTTAGTAAATCAACCCCACTGTGACGTCATCAGTAGCACTGTGACATCATCATGTACAATAAAGTGCTGGCAGCCCTGCATTGTAAGTGAGGATGCTGAGGGCCAAATTCACTGGAATAGATAAGGAATGCATTGTCTGCTGGGTGGGGGAGGGGGGAGTAAGGTAAATAAGCCTAGACAGAAGCCAACATGTATTTCTCGCAGTGTGGGAAAGCCTCACTAAGAGGGAAGTTTTGTCATTTTCTCGGAGTTCAGCTTTAATTCTCATATACGGTAAAATAAGAATAGAGTTGAAATATCATCTACTGGACTTTAACATTGCTGACTTGAAAAGCCACCTAGACTTCCCAAATTCTTTACAGCACTTTTTGGACGGGTTGGAAACTCTTTTTGTTGCTGAGACTCCAACACTTTGATGTCATGAAAAGTAAATGGTCTATCTTCTTCTTTTGGAGAATCCAATGTCTGTCATCCATCTTTCACATCTACAGTAGTGTTATAATAAAGGACGGGTTGAAGTGCTGCAGCCGTCACTCAGGAACAAGTGAAGTTTTATGACTTCTTTTATTTGAACTTTCTGGATATCAAAGCTGTTTGTCATCTTTATTACCATCGGGTTCACCTGCCTACTTGTAAACGCATGTGGAGTCACAGCCGGGCTTATTCAACAAAGCAATTCAATGAGTAAAGCCTTATTTCTATTGGTTACAGCAATTTGCTCTTTGCTGACTGAATTCTCTTATAAAGATCCCGTATATGAACTCACAAAATACTTAAAGCCCAACTCCGAGAAACATGGAAATCCTCCTTTGCTGTGTGGCTACATTGTACAGGTTCATTATGAGTTTAGTCCCCATGAGAGTAAAAACACTTTTACTTCCCTAATGCCGCGTACACACCACCGGACTTTCTGCCAGAAAAGGTGCGATGGAATCATTCCGTCAGACATTCCGATCGTGTGCGGGCTTCATCGGACTTTTTCTTTCTAAAATTCTGACAGACCTAGAAATAGAACATGTTTCAAATCTTTCCTATCAGGAAGACCGCTCGTCTGTATGCTATTCTGACGGACCGAAAACGACGCAAGGGCAGCTATTGGCTACTGGCTATTGAACTTCCTTTTCCTAGTCCCGTCGTACGTCATCGCGTTCTAAACGATCGGACTTTGGTTGTGAACGTGTGTAGGCAAGTCCTTTTCAGCGGAACTCTGTCGGAAAGACCGTTGGAGTCTATTCTGATGGAAGGTCCGGTAGTGTGTACGCGGCGTAATCCTCCATTTCCCCAGCAGGCGGTGCTGCATCACACTCCAGCAGACTGTCCCTTGATGGCATCACAGCCAGGGCCATCTTTAAGGCAGGGCAAAAGGGGCAGCTGCCCTGGGCCCTGTCATTGTTGTGGGGCCCAAAGCAGCTGCCTCATACTTGCCAACTTTCCCAGTTTAAATGACCTCGTCTCTTGAGGTTTTAGTCTCATGCTGTGTCCCAATATCTCAGTGTGAAGTTCTGTTATTAATGCTGCCCAGCTCTGTCTTGTTGTGTACAGATGACTCCCCTGCAGACCCCGTGTTTACATGTAAATACCGGCATTCATATGTAAATAGTGGCAGACCGGCAGCATTCTATGTAAACAGAGGTGGTATTCATATGTATATCATTCCCCCCTGAGGTCATATTCACCATCATCTATACTGAAAGCTGCCCACTGGGGAGAGAAAGGGGCATGCTTGAAAGTCCTGCCTACAACTGTGGTTATTAAGCCTACCATCAGCCTGTTCTGCAAAGGTCAGCAAATTAGTGGGGGGAGGGTAGTGTGTGGTGTGCAGAGGTAGGCAGAGAAGAAATTACAGTTTGGGGTGCACAGGTGAACAAGGTCCAGTCCATGGTGTGCAGCCAGTGAGGAGATGATGTGCTGTAACATCTAGCAACCAATCAGTAAGCAGTAATGATGTGCAGTAACCAATCAGTGAGCAGTATTGATGTGCAGTAATCTCTAGCAACCAATCAACATGCAGAAATCATGTGCTGTAACCTCTAGCAACTAATCAGTGAGCCGAAATGTGTGCTGTAACCTCTAGCAACCAGTCAGTGGCAAACAATCGCAATCACTGTCTGATCTGATTCAGTAAACTGATTTTGAGTCTAGCTGATATTTATTGTATGTCTCAGAGCAGGTGGAGAGCGAAACTACATGAGGGGGCCCCAAGAAAATTTTTGCCCAGGGTCCAATCAATATTAAAGACAGCCCTGATCACAGCCAATGCACGGCTATGAATCCTGCATTGGTCCTGATGATGTCATGACCTTAGACCAGTGTAAGTGAGAAGACCCTGCAGGGACCAATCTATCAGGGCACTGGAGTGGAGTATTGGGTAAGTAAATCTAACTAGTCCCCTAGATCTAAAGGAGCAATCAATACTTGCAATCGGGCACATCCCTACTGCATGGGCTCATTTTAAGGTATCCTGGAGTTGGAATTTAAAACATCAAATGAATAGATAGGTCAGTATACTTATCTCCCAACTTTCTGATGTGACCATGGAAACTTTTCACCTCAATGTATGTAGGCAAAATACACCCCCCGGCCATGCTTCCTAGTTATATGGAGCAGAAAGAATTAAGAATCATACAATGACTAGTTAAAGCTTTTTCTATCACTACTTTTCCTTTACATTGGCTTTTTAAAATGACAAATGTAATGATTTAATAAGAACTGACCGCTCTAGGCATCTATTCCATGATGACGCCTCCTGCTAGACAAGGCACAGGAGCCGGCTCTGCAAGTAGCATCAAAGAGAGAAGAAAAAGCTGGGCGGCCGAACTCCAATGCAACACCTTAATCATGATTAAGAGCCCATCTGTGGTGTGAAACGCGTCAGCTTCTTGTCCTGTACCTCTGTGATCAGATGTGACTGCTTGGATTTTATCTGACTTCAAATAAAGGTGTTGCATTAAAGTGCAGCCATCCAGCTTTTTCTTGTCTCTTCCATGGAATCATTTAATGGTTGGATGAAAGTTTTAGTGCAGTATAACACTTTTGGCAGGTAAAGCGGATGTAACCCCCCCCAAAAAAACAAAACATTAAGCCCTTCAGATTATATGTGTCTCCCAATGTGTGCCGTTATTTTTGTTTTCAGAATTTTACATTTGGTAAAAATATCTGTTGATCCCGCCAATGACTTCCTACTCCTTTTCCACAATAGTAACAATCTGCAGACTCAGGTCCCCTCTGCAGCATTGCCCCTGCATTGTGCATGCGCCTGAAGAGCTTTGCTATTATTACTATTGTACATAAAAAGTGCAGCGCAATAGTAAGAATCAGTCCAGCACAATAAAATATCTCCGTCCAAATGAGGTGATTAATTAGTAGAACCACAAAGCCCAGAGAGCAGTAAGGGACATTCCACGTGAGTGAAAAGAAGATCCAGTATGCTCGCTCACCTCAAGATATGGACCCCTCAATCATCAGAAGGTCCAACACACTTGTCCTACCTTGGGGTATGCATGTTGGTGGAGGGCATTGTCACCTGCATTTCATACTGGATCTTCTTTTCACTCATGTGAATGTCCCTTATTGCTCTCTGGGCTTTGTGGTTCTACTAATTAATGACCTCATTTGGACGGAGATATTTTATTGTGCTGGACGGATTCTTACTATTGCGCTGCACTTTTTATGTACATAGGTTTTATTTTTGGATGATGTGAAATCTCCTTTAGTGTTCAGCAATAGAATGTATTAAATTGACATTTCAGTAATCTTAGTACTTTTGTCTGTGATAATTGTAGCTGATTTATAATCCTATCATTGCTATTGTCTGGAGGAGTGTTTGGTGGCATCATTAGGGGGATGGGCTGTGGCTCGGTCCCTCCCCCACCTCCTAAGAGCCATGCAGAGTCCGGAATAGAATTAAATAGAGCATTTTATAGGAAAGTAACATCAGACCAAAAAGACGGGACAACCATGGCACAGAGCAATTTGGTTCCGAAAAGTACCTGTCCATTAGAGCTGCAAAGATTCTGGATAAAATGAGAATCACGATTGTTCTGCTGAGAATAAAGATCGCGATTCTCGCGGCGTAACATCATCTTTCACAGCATACAAAAAAATTGGGATAACGTTACTGTTCCGTTTATTTTAAATTCATTGAAGTGTATTTTTTCCCCAAAAAATTGCGTTTAAAAGTCCGCTGCGCAAACACAGCATGACATAAAATCTTACAACGACTCTCCGCTAAAATAAGAAACATTTTTTTTCTTTTTTAACCACATCAGCTCCAGGAGGTTTTACCCCTTCATGACCAGGCCATTTCTTGCTATTTAGCACTGTGCTACTTTGACTTGAAATTGCGCAGTCATGCGATGCTATACCCAAAAGAAATTTGTATCATTTCTTCACACAAATAGAGCTTTATTTTGATGGTATTTGATCACTTCTGGGTTTTTTATTTGTTATTATATAAATGAAAAAAGGCAGATTTAAAAAAACAAAACAAAACTAATTTTACTTTTCGGCTATTAAACATATCCAATAAAAAAATAAAAAAAAAACCATGGGGACAAGGTGTTGTGGGGGCGACCCCAAAGCATCCTCCCCATGTTGAGGGCATGTGGCCTGCTACGGTTCAGGAGGGGGGATGGGCGCTCTCCCCCCCCATCTTTTCCTGCGGCCTGCCAGGTTGTGTGCTCAGATAAGGGTTTGGTATGGATTTTGGGGGGACCCCTACGCCATTTTTTAAAATTTTGGCTCGGGGTTCCCCTTAAAATCCATGCCAGACCTGAAGGGCCTGGTAATGGACTGGGGGGGAATCCATGCCGTTTTTTTCAATGATTTTTATCTATATTGCCGGGAGCCGGCGATGCATTACAGCCGCAAGCAGTTTTAAATGACTTTTTTTCCTTTAGAAATGTCATTTTGCTGTGGTATTGTTATAAACACGGGAAAAATGCATCACTTTACAGGCATACTATAGACACCCCCCAGGCATGATATTTAAAGGAATATTTCATTTTTATTGTTTCATTTTAAGCATTATTAAAATCACTGCTCCTGAAAAAAATGACATTTTTAAAACTTTTTTTTGCATTGATCCATGTCCCCTGGGGCAGGACCCGGGTCCCCAAACACTTTTTATGACAATAACTTGCATATAAGCATTTAAAATTAGCACTTTTGGTTTTTCATGTTCGTGTCCCATAGACTTAACGGTGTTTCGAATTTGCAGCGAATGGCGCATATTGTTCGCTGTTCGGCGAATGGACGAACACCCGATGTTTGAGTCGAACTTACATTTGACTCAAACATCGTGCTCAACCCTATTTACAGTTAATGAGAAGCTGGTATGCTAGAATTATTGCTCTCACTCTGACCTTTGTGGCAATAGGTCACATGGGTGGGGGTGTGACCCTGATTTATATACACATTTTGCACCCTTAACTGCGCTTGCATTTGTTGGTGTGTGGGGGGTAACAGGGGTTATGGTTATTATTTTTATTTTTTTAATACGTTTTATTATAATTTTATTAACTTTTTTATTTATTTTTACTTTATAGCTATCACAAGGGGGTAATAAACCCTTATATGATAGCATTGGGAAGGTGACAAGTTTTTTTTTTTGGAGACATCGGGGGTCGTTTAGACCCCAGTGTCTCCCCTGCCCTCCAATGCATGTAACCAAGTACAGATCTGGCTGTATCAGCCAGGAAATGGTGGATCTAAACCCAGAAGGGACTAAACCATCATGGCTTCTGGTTTCTTTGTTTTCAGAGGAGATCTAGGCATGGATATGGCTTGGTCTCTCTCCGCTCTCCATCCTGAAGCAGCTTGATGTGGTCCCGGGCTTCCAGTAAGAGCAGGAGAGCCTGGTAACCATGCAGGGGGGTGCCCATTGGATTGTGGGGGCCGCCATCTTGACTAAGGGAAACCAGCAGTGAAGCAATGCGGCTTCACAGCCAGTTTCCTACTGCGCATGCGTAAAGCACGTTGCATTTTGTGAATGGGCCACAGTCTTCTGGGACCTGTGAAGTGTCCCAGAAGGCTGCGGGGGAAGAAGGGGGGCCAAGCTTAGTTTTCCACGGTGAACTGAGTGGAAAGTGGGAGTGGGTACCTGTTAAAACCAGGTACCTGCTCCCCCCTCCCCCCCAAAACGTGGCAAATGTGGCAGCAGGGGGATAGGGGGCAGACAAGCAGAGATTTCCCTTTTGGGTAGAGCTCCACTTTAAGGACAGTTTTAAATTGGATGTAAACCCCCTCTCATCCTTTCTAAATTACTGCCATAGGGGTTATCTATAAGGATATAAATCGATTTGCTTGAAGGGTTAGTTCACTTTTACAAAAAAAAACACCTATGCAGATAAGAGGTGTCTGCAGATAAAAATAAAAAACTGTGCAGCTTTGACTAAAAGGCCATCTGCATAGCTCCCGAAGCCTGGTATATGCCCAGCATTATTGAACTTTACTTAGCTGCACAGTTTGTTTTCTATCTACAGACACCCCTTATCTGTAGTTTTCTGGTAAAGGTTAAATAAGACTTTAAGAAAACTGTATACACCATGAGAAACATACCGAAAACTAGGTTTTGGATTGACATACACTTCAATGTTTCTTTTTTTATTATTGAATACATACAGTACGTGCACCGTGTGTGTGTGTTGTGTGTTGTATTGTGTGTGTTGTGTGTGTTGTGTGTTGTGTGTTGTATTGTGTGTGTTGTGTGTTGTGTGTGTTGTGTGTTGTATTGTGTGTGTTGTGTGTGTTGTGTGTTGTGTGTGTGTGTGTGTGTTGTGTGTTGTGTGTGTGTTGTGTGTGTGTGTGTTGTGTGTTGTGTGTGTTGTGTGTTGTGTGTTGTGTGTGTGTGTTGTGTGTGTGTTGTGTGTGTTGTGTGTGTGTTGTGTGTGTTGTTTGTGTTGTGTGTGTTGTGTGTGTGTTGTGTGTGTGTCTTGTGTGTCTTGTGTGTCTTGTGTGTGTTGTGTTTTTTTTTTTTTTTTTTTGAGATGCCTGGAATACAGAATGTATGAAATATGTGACAAGAACAAAGCATACCTAAAAATATAAATTGTCAGATATGACGGGTATGAAAAGCGTGTCACAAACGTGACTGAAAATGTTGAGTACAACAAACACAACTACTGCTGTCTCTAGAATTACATAACACGACAGCAAGGAAAATCCTCATCTAAAAAAAAAAACAAAAACCAGAAAAAATGGTTAGACCCCCTGACAGGTCTTTTATTATATTAAATATGGAACCAATTTTATCAGTTTATTTGCCTTTCCATAAAAGTTGTATACCAATCAATATAAACAATACGACTGTTTGCTGTAAAGTGGGGACACACTATAAAAAAAACAGGTGAATGAGCGGCCGGTTCTCCTCCATGTTTCACAGCAAGTCGGAAATGAGGCCGGAAATAATGTAGGAAAATTCTCCTACCACATCATGCGCAGTCTTTCATATTCGATATTTCTTGTATGAAAATCGTATAAAAGCGCTACACATTAAACACTTCAGCCCCGGAAGGATTTACCCCCCTTAATGTCCAGGCCATTTTTTTTGCTATATGGCGCTGCGTTACTTTAACTGACAATTGCGCGGTCGTGCGACGTTGTACCCAAATAAAATTTATGATCTCTTTCTCCCACAAATAGAGCTTTCTTTTGGTGGTATTTGATCACTTCTGTGCTTTTTATTTTTTTTCGCTATAAACAAAAAAAAACCCAACAATTTTGAAAAAAAAACTATTTTTTCCTTTCTGCTATAAAACATCCCCTATAAAAAAATTAAAAATCAAATTTTTTCTTCAATTTAGGCCAATATGTATTCTGCTACATATTTTTGGTTAAAAAAAAACCCCAATAAGCGTATATTGATTGGTTTACGCAAAAGTTATATTGTCTACAAAATAGGTATTAGATTTATGGCATTTTTATTATTATTATTTTTTTTTTTACTAGTAATGGCGGTGATCAGTGATTTTTAGCGGGACTGCGACATTGCGGCGGACAGATCGGACACCTAATTGACATTCTTGACACTTTTGTGAGAACCAGTGACATTATTACAGTGATCAGTGCTAAAAATATGCACTGTCACTGTACTAATGACACTGGCAGGGAAGGGGTTAACATCAGGGGCGATCAAAGGGTTAAGTGTGTTCCCTCCGTGTGTTACACACAGATCCATCTTCCTGCATAGCACAAAGACAGGATCTCTGTGTGATCCCCTGTCAGAGCGGAGATCTTCCTTGTTTACACAGGCAGATCCCCGTTCTGTCTCTGCAGGGAACGATTGCGGGTTGCTGATGGACATCGAGTCTGCCGGACCTGCTGATTGGCTCCCCCACTGGCCAATGGGCATGCACCCACAGAACGCCATGTACGAGCCCAACGCACACGGATGGCGATTTGCGGCGGCTGGTTGGCTAGCGGTTAAACTAAAATCATTCATTCTGTTCATGTAAAAACGAGTTTGTCCCTTTGGAAATTTTAGTTTGCAAAGTGGGAATGGGATGTCAGAAGTCGTGTACAGACTATACAAAAACGATCGTGCCTCATACAGGATTCTTCTTCTGATTTTCTCATCGTGTGTATGGGGATTAAAGTTATTAATGCTAAAAGACAATATATTGTAAAGTAAGATTTTTGGTGAAAATTGTCAAGGCCCTGATGATATTTCTATATAGTATGATGTGGAGTGGAGGTCTAAAAGTTCTGATGTACTAAGAAAACTAGATTCATGTCTATAGTATAAGGTATACAGTGTATAACTTCATGGCAAAATAAAAACTAACCATCAAATGGATTTCATTTATAGATGTGTATAGGTCGTGTCTTTCAATATTTGGTATACATTCTATTTAGTTATAGGAGGAAGCATAAAAAAAAAAGTTTTTGAGGATTTAGTCTTCCTTCCTGTCCTAGTTGTAGGTACAGCATAATAACACACTCAGTCCTGGTGCAGTGAAAGGACTTATTGAAATAATTGCAGAGACAGTTCACAAATAACCTGGTGAGAAGGCAGCAAAACGGGAACACTCCCAGTTCCAACAGCATGTAGGGAGCTGTCAGTGTCTGTAGAGAGGGGAAGAATGCAGCCTGGCTGTCTTGTGTCCAACAGGCAGGTGTCCACAGGATGCAAATCCTACGCTTTCCCTCCTCATCAGGAACCTTTCCCTACCACTACTGCTGTCATACTTGTCCCTACTCTACCAACATGCAAATGCATGCCAAACCTAAGAGCCAGGGTCTTAAATAGGCTCTGCCTGACCCAAGATGGCCGTCCGAGTCACTTTGGGGCCGCAGCATTCAATTGGATCCTTCCCCCGTGACCCAGGAAACCATAGAGGAACTACGTTCCTCTTGACTTCCTCTCCAACTGCAGTGCCGCTGTGGGGAGCGCCACCTACAGTGGTTAAAGTAGACTGCACCTGACTACATACTGACACCAAGAATGTTGCTGTAAGCTTAATGTATTATTTTCTCCTTTAGGAGTGTTTTACTTGTGTGGAAAATATACCGGGGTACCAGTTAGACTATGAACAGCCCCTAGTAGCTTCATCCAAAAAATCGAAAAAAAAAGGACTCTGGAGAAAGGAAGCTGCAAGTTCAACTCAAAGCAATATCTTGGGTGTCACTAAGAAAGAAATTGAACTCTAAAATCCTTTTCCACACGTTAAAAAAAATAAAAATAAATTTGGTTGGAGTGGTTCCTACATGGGACAGAATTTTTGTTTTCAAATCTTTATTGTGCTGTTTGATGGAAGCGTATAGAGAACCCGGGGGGATCAAAAAGGACCAGAAGGCAGCTTTTTATGCCATAGGAAAAGCAATTATGACATAGATGTTTTGATGCAAGCTAGCTGGCCATCTTCTCCTGATGTGTAACCATCTGTATGGAGACGACTCTTCTATGAAGGTCTAAGAAACTCCAGGCTCCAATTACTGAGGACCCCCAAGGTTTCCCCCCCATTGTAAGGCTGACCATACAAGCCTGTTTGACTCATAGAACGGATGTTCAATTGACTTCAAACTTTGTGGTAAGCCTGCATCTATCCTGGTGGTGGCTTTATCACATTGGTCTTCTTATTTTCCATCTACCACATTGGTTTTATGTATGCTGATCGAGACCATCTCACTTCAATATGGACTGGTATTAATCACTGCACATTGTGCTTGTTTAAAGACTCCTATGGACTTCATCACTTCACTTATTTTATTTGTTTTTGATTCCTTTTCACATATTCTTTTATCACACGTGTCATTTATATTTATGTATATAAGTTTACTGTAGTTTGTATATTGATTTCATTCATGTTCATAATATAACCGTGGTCATTTAGTTTGGCACTTCAGCGCTACACTTCTGCACCTGTTTATTGGATATAAAGCCTCATCACATACAAAAATAAAGTACATCACTAACATTGTTTTCTTCATGACAAAGTCACGTTAGTTTTTGTCACCTGCCTAGGTCTTTGCCTTTATAAACATTGTACTGACCTCTGAATTACTTACCCATATTAGTGAGGTCAACTGAACGCCAAATGCCCCTTATCCAGGGTACTCAAGTCCTGTTTGTCTAATCTTACTTAGGCTATGTGCACATGGTGGCTTTGTTCTCTGGCCCTCTATTATCAGAGAGTAGAAAGACGGAGCACACCGCAGCACGCCACGCATGCTCAGTCTATAGAAAAAAATGCATGTCTGAAAGTTTAGGAGGACAATGCCATAACGTTTCCTTTCCCCTCACATCTTTCTGACATCTGGTTTTGCAGGCTGTGTGTGTGGCAGTATATTTTCATGGATATCAAAGGAATTGTTCCAATCTTTTAAATCACTAGTGCTACTTGTCCAATGATGGCTCCATGTGGAAAAAAAATTCCAAAGAAGGCAACCAGAAAGTTAAACTGTTATCAAACCCACAACAGTAAAATCAGCCGGTATAGGCAGTAAAGCATGTTTGTTATCCTCACTTTGAAACCTAAGGGGTTAATCCTCTGCACTCTGTAAAAAAAGGCTGTTTGATCCTGTCTTCTTTGATCCTCCCCTTCCACTTTCCCCAATCCATCTCCTGATAGGACAGAGCCTTTGGAGTCACTCTGCACATGCTCAGTTTGGTATGTATTGCTAGAGTTTTTTTTTTTTTTGGGAGGATGCATGTGATCCGCACATGGCCATTTCGCACTGTCCGGACAGAAGGTCAGGGGTCCTGCAGCCTGATAGGACAGTCAGAGTAGAATGAAAACTCCTCCTACAAGCTTTTACCAGACACTGATAGAGATCATAAGACTGCTATATACTGCTGGTGAGAAAAGGTAATTAGCTGTTTATATTTACTAAAATAATTGCATTTCCATGTTCTGTGTACTGTGGGAGAGCAGATATGGTAAATGCAGGCTCCTGGGTTTAGTAACACTTTAAAGCAGACCTCATCTTTAAATGGATCTAGCATCAGATATATTTTTTCATGTTTGTATGCATGCTAAGTAACGTGAAGTTGTAAAACTTATAGGTATTTCTTACTTCTCATAGAGGCCACAGTACTCCCTCTGACAATGCTTTCTTTATAAAGCGCGGAACCATCTTTATTCAGGTATTCAGTGTTGGCATCTTCTTTTTTGGATGGAGTTTTTGGCTCAGAGAAGTCACAATCATAATAATAAAGTTTTTCTTGGAAGAAGGAATTTCTAATAGTGAATGCAGTTTTAGTTGGGGAAAGGACTGTACTTTCATACGACATTCTTCAAGTCATCGAATGTACCGAAAATGTTACCAGGAATTTTCATCTGAACGTTTGTTGAAAAATGTTTCCTAGTGTTTGGCCATCTTTTGACTTGCTGCTCCCGGCATACAGGAGACGGATGAAATCATTACAGCTCAGGCAATGTCTCTTTTCTTATACTGTGCTGTATATTATAACATGCTAAGAATTCATTAAAGCGCTATTAAAGTCATCTCTTACATTAGAAAATCCAGTCCCCCTGCAGGTTTAAGTCATAATGTACTAATATGCACTGAATACTAATGCATTATGACAGACTTACCTACAAACAGAGCTCTGCAGTGCAGCGCTGTCACGGCTCCCTTGGCGGTTCCATCTTCCCTGGTGTTTCTTCTGGGTTTGGCATCTTTGGTTGCTTGAATGAGCGGGCTGCAGTGACATCGCTCCTACGCATTCACGCGGGAGCCACACTGCCACACAGAGAGCGGGCCGTAAATGTGAAATGTGAACTGCGTATTTGCGGCTCAGATCACATTACCCACTGACAGGCAGAGGGGACATTTATGACAGAAGAGGCCATTCAGCTCCTCTCTACCACTGAGACTACTTACTCACTGAACCCTGCTACTTTGAATTATGGATATACTCATCACCCCCCTATTGGACCCTTGATCCCATGGGATCCAAGCTTAATCTATATTCTATTTTGCACTTTACCTATTCAGTGACTCCTTTATGGCAGCGACATTGCTTTTTTGGTTTTATCTCTACACCTTAGATAAATTTATCGACTTTGACTAGTGTGCTTTTGGCCTCTCAACATACTCTTGTCAAATATATTTGATGTTCTACTATTTGAGTTATAAGCTCTGTAAACACTGCAAGGTGGATCCTGAAGAAGCCTTCTTTCTGGGTGAAACGTGTTGATCCATACACCTCACACTATCCAGTCAAGCACAGATGGTTATAGTGGATATCTGTCTAGTATTAGTATCATTAGAGGCAAATCCCACCCATTCCTGCTTCTGATTACATTGATGGCACAATCTAGAAACAAGAGTAGCTGCCTGGCAGTGGAGTAGCATGAGTGGGGCCACATGGGGCAGTTGCACTGGGCGCAAAATTCCTAGTGTTGCAAAATTAGTAATTATTCAGGGTGCAAAGAGGTGGGAGATGGAATTGTGCATGCTCCGGTTCTGGTCCTGTTAGTGGCATGCTCCCTTCTCTCTCTCTCAATCTTAGACTATGGCAGAAAATCTGGCTGGGTGGTTGTGGGTCAGAGGGGCAGAGTTGAGAGTGAAGTGTACAGTGAGTGAGTGTGTGGCATTGCAATGCTCCGTGTAGTTGAAGATGGCTCTGGTCTCTCTTCTCCTTCTTCTCCTACCCAGGACCACTGCCAACCACACTGGAACTTCTCCAACTACTAGTGAGGCCGGGGGGGAGAGTTAAATGGAGTTGGGGTGCACAATGTGGGGGTGAACAATGAGGGGATGGGGTATAGAGTGCTTATTTAGGAGAGTGCATGGAAAGCTGGGCACACAGGGGAACTCAAGTAAGGCACAGATTGTCCTGCTATTTATGATATATACTGTGTAGATTCTGCTGGAAGGGACTTAAAGTGGTTGTAAACCCTGTATAACCACTTTTACCTACAGGTAAGCCTATAATAAGGCTAACCTGTAGGTACCATGAATTTCTCCTAAACTAAACAGCTTGTGCCATTTCTTCAGCTGCTGTGCCGTTACCCACGGCTCCCGCGCGCATGCGTGGGAGTGACATCATCGCGGCTCTGGCCAATCACAGCGCCAGAGCCCGCAAACCCGGAAATAACTTACAGGAGACATGTCGCAGGTCACAGCGGTGTGCGGGGACCACTGCAACAGCATTGTTCTAAGGTAAGTATTTCATAATCTAGGATGGAAAAGGACTTGGGGGTCCTAGTGGATGATAGGCTCAGCAACGGCATGCAATGCCAAGCTGCTGCTAATAAAGCAAACAGAATATTGGCATGCATTAAAAGGGGGATCAACTGCAGAGATAAAACGATAATTCTCCCGCTCTACAAGACTCTGGTCCGCCCGCACCTGGAGTATGCTGTCCAGTTCTGGGCACCAGTCCTCAGGAGGGACGTACTGGAAATGGAGCGAGTACAAAGAAGGGCAACAAAGCTAATAAAGGGTCTGGAGGATCTTAGTTATGAGGAAAGGTTGCGAGCACTGAACTTATTCTCTCTGGAGAAGAGACGCTTGAGAGGGGATATGATTTCAATTTACAAATACTGTACTGGTGACCCCACAATAGGGATAAAACTTTTTCGCAGAAGAGAGTTTAATAAGACTCGTGGCCACTCATTGCAATTAGAGGAAAAGAGGTTTAACCTTAAACTACGTAGAGGGTTCTTTACTGTAAGAGCGGCAAGGATGTGGAATTCCCTTCCACAGGCGGTGGTCTCAGCGGGGAGCATTGATAGCTTCAAGAAACTATTAGATAATCACCTGAATGACCGCAATATACAGGGATATGTAATGTAATACTGTCACATAATCACACACATAGGTTGGACTTGATGGACTTGTGTCTTTTTTCAACCTCACCTACTATGTAACTATATAATGAGCTAGTATGCGATGCATACTAGCTCATTATGTCTTTGTCTTGCAGGCTTTTTTTTTTTCATCTGGGTTTACAACCACTTTAAGGAATGCTAATGGTCCACAGGTCAGGGGATGCATTACTTGCCGAGCTCCATGTGCTAGCAACCGATGCTACACCACTGCTGCCTGAGTTTTAGAATGTATGAAGAAATGGGCCGAGCCAAAACTCTGTAAGTCTTATCTAAGTTGTCTCATGTTGTATGAAGAATAAAGTCGTCCAAGTCTAGGTCTACTCTAATCTCACAGCAGAACATGGGCACATCATGGTATGGCTGAGAATTAGCGGGGAACCTTCATATCAAAGGTCACAGAAATGAATAAAGATCTAATAAATCTACATCTAATACAATTTTTTATAAAAAGATACATTTTGAATGGATATAAAAGACATGAATACTACCAGTTCAGGTCGGTCTGAAGATCTCCAGGCTCCCCCCCAAAAAATCCTGTAGCTGCTGACTTTTAATATTAGGAGCACCTGTCCAGGAATCCAGAGGTGTACTCACCCGAGCCGATATTTCAATCAGTTAGCGAATGCTGGCACCGCCATCTTGACTAAGGTATACAGGCAGCGAAGCCTTGTGATTTACTACTGAGCATGTGCGAAGCGCGCTGTGCTTTGTGAATGGCCTGGCAGCGGGGGAAGGGGGAGGGGGGACAAACTTCCCGATGAGTTTGCTGCAATGAAGTCAGCTGGAAGTGGGAGCTGGTACCTGTGACAATCAAGCACCCACTCCCGCCCCCCCCCCCAAAAGATGCCAAATGTGCCAGCGGAGGGGGGGGGTTAGGTGGCAGACAAGCTGAGCTTTCCTTTTTAAGCACTAAAGCCTCGTACACACTAGTCGTTTTTTTTATTTGTTCAACCCAGCAGGGCTGAACAAAAAAAAAACCTGACAGCTCAGGAAGAGCTGCTGTACTAACTATCCAATGTTAGTACAGCGATCTCCCCTGCTGTGCTTTTGTGTTCTGACAGGGGGACGGCCCCCTCGCTAGAATACTCCGTTCAGCGCTCTCAGCCATTGGCTGAGAGCGCTGATCGGGTGCTGATTGGCAGACCTTTTTTGGTCCTGCCCCTTCGACAGAAGCCGGCCAAACTTAAGTACTTACTAAACGTTCTTTTTTTAAATGAAGAAACACAGGAAGAGAAAAGCAGCTTTACTCTGAATTTCCTGATCTGCATTCTTGTTCAGGGTCAGGATTAGAGAGCTGATATTTTCCCAATGAGGTCAGTAATGGCTTCTTCTCTACTTGTCTCAGTACACGTGTCCATTAAGATATATATAAAGTGTATAGTGGTTAAAGCCGTGGTCCGCCGAAAAAAAAATATTAAAAGACAGCAGCTACAAATACTGCAGTTGCTGACTTTTAATATATGGACACTTACCTGTCTAGGGAGCTCGTCCAAAGCTGATCTGTCCATCGGCTCTCGGCTGCTACCGCCGCCATCCTCGGCAAGGTAATCAGGAAGTGAAGCCATGCTGCTTCACTTTCTGGTTCCCTACTGCGCATGCGCGAGTTGCTCTGCGTGTCCTCACTGGTCCCTGCTGTCTTCTGTCTCCCAGAAGACAGCGGGGGAGGACAGAGTAGGCGCCGGAAGTGACATAGGTCACCGCGAACGCCGCGGTGATCTATGCCAGGAAGTGCGAGCAAATACCTGTATTAGACAGGTATCTGCTCCCTCCTCCCCCCTGAAAGGTGCCAAATGTGACACCGGAGGGGGGGGGAATCCAAAAAGTGGAAGTTCCATTTTTGGGTGGACCTCCACTTTAAATGACTTTCTGGTTTTCTGCCTAGGCAAATGATATCATACATCCCAGGAGTCTTCTGGAGGTGAGGAGGGGCTTTCTCAGCTAAGCCTACTCTCCTGCCGGTATTTCCTCACAATTGGTAACCCATCAGATTAGGTAACGGAAGTGGTGTTCCGTCAGCTGCGCATGCGTTCCAACGCTACCAGGTTTGCTAGTCTGACAGAATACCTGCAGTAAGAAGAAGCAGCAGCGGACATCTTACAACACCCAGCTACATCTTGAATTTCACAGTCATTTTGCCAATAAAGTGAGCGTATATAAATACATATAGTATGTTGACATCTGTGATGCTGTTTTCATGTTACATTTTGAAAGGAGCTGGATGCCAGCAGTAGGAAGGTGGCGGAGGCCATGTTGGTACACCCTACACTGCTCAGCGCTAAACCTTTAGCCTTTCAAAATTAAACATCCAAACAGCATCACAGATGTCAACATACTATATTTATTTACATTCGGTCCCCGGGTTACAAACAAGATCGGGTCTGTAGGTTTGTTCTTAAGTTGAATCTGTTTGTAAGTCGGAACGTGTACATTTTACAAGTACAAGTGTAGCTCCAGCCAAAACAACTATTTTTAAGCTTTTTTGGATAGCATAGGGAAGGGTTATCACCGCTGTGACATTTGTTTTCCTGTCTGTGCCCCTGTTCAGAAGATTTCACCTCACTTTCTGTCCCAATGACAATTGGATTTTGAAAATTTTGGGTTGTTGTGGAAACAAGGATTGGTGATAAATCATCAGTGGAGACAGCTTTTTCCCATAATAACTCTTATAGGGGGTACACACGGTCGGACTTTGTTTGGACATTCCGACAACAAAATCCTAGGATTTTTTCCGACGGATGTTGGCTCAAACTTGTTTTGCCTACACACGGTCGCACAAAGTTGTCGGAATTTACGATCGCCAACCACGCGGTCACGTACACCACGTACGACGAGACTAGAAAAGGTCGGTTCAGAACCAAGCGCGGCACCCTTTGGGCTCCTTTTGTTAATCTTGTGTTAGTAAAAGTTTGGTGAGAGACGATTCGCGCTTTTTCAGACTCGTGGCTTTCAGATCGTTTTCTGCGGTTCAGTTTGTGCTTGTGGGTTTGTATCTGCTCTTCAGTGCGTGCAGCAAGTTCCGCGTGACTTTAAGTAGTCATTGTATTCTTGTTCGTTCGTTACTGTTTTTCAGGTCACTCTTCACAGGCCTTGCTGTTCTTCAGTGCATTCTGTTACTTTGTTCTGAGCAGCCGACCGTTTTCTAGCCATGTTTTGTATGCGTACTCCTCGTAGAGTTCGTGCTGTGCGGGGGCTTGGTGTTGGGGTCCTGACCTTGACACAAGTCCAGTCCATGAACAGGGTGGGGAGGAGTTCATGGACCAAGAATTGGTTGCTTCAGCGTGACCAGTTCTCTCATATGCCTTTGCTCCGTGAGATCCGTGAGAATAATCCTGATGATTTCAGGAACTTTCTCAGGATGATGGACCCCGTATTTCACCGTTTGTTGGCTTCGCTGACCCCTTATATTAGCAGGCAGGATACCTGCATGAGGCAAGCCATCACTCCGGAGCAGAGGCTGGTCGCTACCCTGCGGTATTTGGCGACAGGGAGAAGCTTGCAGGACTTGAAGTTCTCGACAGGCATCTCCCCCCAGGCTCTGGGGATCATTATCCCAGAGACCTGTTCTGCCATCATCCAGGTCCTTCAGAAGGAGTATATGAAGGTAAGATTTTTATCCTTTTATATCACATTTTATTGTATTGAATGTTTGCTAATATATTGTATTTCTTTCCTCATTCCCTAATTACCATGATTGTAATATGCTGTGAATGTCCCCTTTGTCCTCATGCATGCTGGATTTTTATGTAATTATTATTTTAGGTCCTTCATACATATTTGCCCTTCACTAACCTCCCCAGCATGGTGTCTCCTGGCCTATATTCACCTCATGTAGTCACTTAACAATGTATTTTATCAGCTCCATAGTAGTGCTTTACCCCAAACACCCCCTAAAATGTTTGGTAATGTTATTTTTGATTTAAATTCAGGCAGAGTGGCAGAGGCTTTTTTGTGGTGTCCCCAAATAATTGTTAGTAACCCTCCCTCCCCCAACTGCTAAGTCAGCTGATCCCAATTCTCTATCTATCCTCAATCATCTATCTGCTGACTTTGCCAAACCCATACACACTATACCCACCTCTTTACTGGTCAGATTTATGGATGAATTCCCCAAAGCATGTAGTGCAAGGGCCTGCCTGTATACTTTCAAATGGTACTGTTTAAAGTTTTGGGATCCTATTATTATCTTGATAGGTAATAGTAGAATGTCCAAATGTCCTCAAATGTGTACAATGTGTATTTATATCTTTGTATTATGACACTTCTTACCTGTCCAGTGTGCTGCCAATAGTGTAACTAAGGAGGGGCTGTTCCAAGTAATACCCATTATTTAGGCATTCATCTCTCAATGAAGTGAAGAGGGTTACCTGTCCAAGATTTCCACACACCCCTATAATGTTAGAAATGGCCCATGAGAGGGGGGAGGGGGAATATGATAGGTGTACCTTATACTTTGGCGTTGTTAAATTCCCCTTAATAAATGCTATCTGGAGGTTGCCCCATAATGTTTGTGTCTAATCTGCTTGCCATGTTTCAGAATAAAAATAGTAATGTTTATTGTTTTTTCCTCAACAGTTTCCTTCCACGCCACAGGAATGGCAGACTGTGGCCTCTCACTTTGCTGAGCGGTGGGACTTTCCTAACTGCGGAGGGGCAATTGATGGGAAACACGTCCACATCGTCCCACCACCCAACTCGGGGTCATACTATTATAATTACAAGGGGTTCAATAGTATAGTGATGTTGGCGGTGGTGTCGGCTAATTACGACTTCTTGTATGTGGACGTGGGGAAGAACGGACGAATGTCCGATGGTGGAGTCATCGTCCAGACGGAGTTCTACAGGCGTCTTCAGAATGGCAGCTTGGACTTGCCAGCTCCAGAGGACAATGTGGAAGGACTCCCATTTGTTTTTGTTGCTGATGAAGCATTTGCACTGGGGGACCACCTGATGTGGCCATTCCCAATGAGGACCCTCACCCCGGAACAGAGGGTTTTTAATTACCGGCTGGCCAGAGCCCGAAGAGTGGTGGAGAACACATTTGGAATCCTGGCCAGCC
This sequence comes from Aquarana catesbeiana, assembly GCF_042186555.1. Lineage (NCBI taxonomy): Eukaryota > Metazoa > Chordata > Amphibia > Anura > Ranidae > Aquarana > Aquarana catesbeiana. The sequence continues at coordinate 742,228,021 of NC_133326.1, read as the reverse complement.
GGTTCCAACTATTTATGACACCCATCCATATGGCGGAGTATAAACTGAACCATATTATACTTGCCTGCTGTGTTCTCCATAACTTTTTACCACTTAACAACCGGCCCATAGCCAAATGACGGCTACAGGGCGGTTGTTTAACTCTGGGAGGGCATCCAGGGACGTACTCCCAGAATTCGGCTCTCGCGCGCCCCCTAGGGCGCGCACTCGAGAGCATCCGTGACCGCCAGGTCCAGAGGACCCGGCGCATCACGGATCCCGGTAAATGGCCACTGATCGAGGCCGTTTACCATGTGATCACGCCATCAAATGACGGCGCGATCACATGTAAAAAAACCGGCGTCATCTGATGACGCCGGTTCCTCTCCTCCCCCTCTCCTCCCCTCCTGTGTACCGATCGGTACACTGTGAGCGGAGAGGGGGATGGATGGATGGCTGCAGCGTTGTGGGCTGCATCTGTAGTGCCCACAGCGCTGCACAGAGACATCCAGCCATCCATCCATCCATGCTCAGCCATCCCTCACTGCTCTGCAATGCCCCACAATACTCTGCCATACCCTGCAATGCCCCGAAATACCCCGCAATACTCTGCCATACCCTGCAATGCCCCTAAATACACCGCAATACTCTGCCATACCCTGCAATGCCCCGCAATACTCTGCCATACCCTGCAATGCCCCGAAATACCCCGCAATACTCTGCCATACCCTGCAATGCTCCGAAATACCCCGCAATACTCTGCCATACCCTGCAATGCCCCGCAATACTCTGCCATATCCTGCAATGCCCCGCAATACTCTGCCATACCCTGCAATGCCCCGAAATACTCTGCCATACCCTGCAATACCCCAAAATACCCCGCAATACTCTGCCATACCCTGCAATACCCCGCAATACTCTGCCATACCCTGCAATGCCCCGAAATACACCGCAATACTCTGCCATACCCTGCAATACCCCGCAATACTCTGCAATACCCCACAATACTCTGCCATACCCTGCAATGCCCCGAAATACCCCGCAATACTCTGCCATACCCTGCAATACTCTGCAATACCCCACAATACTCTGCCATACCCTGCAATACCCCACAATACTCTGCAATACCCTGCAATACCCCAAAATATCCCGCAATACCCTGCAATACCCAGCCATACTCTGCAATACTCAGTGATACCCAGCCATGCTCTGCAATACCCCGCAAAAATCTGCAATACTCTGCCATAACCCGCAATACTCTGCCATACCCAGCCATACTCTGCAATACCCCACAATACCCAGCCATACTCTGCAATACTCGGTGATACCCAGCCATACTCTGCCATACCCAGTCATACTCAGCGATACTCTGCAATACCCAGCCATGCTCAGCCATACTCGGCCATGCTCAGCCATACCCGGCCATGCTCAGCCATACCCGGCCATGCTCAGCCATACCCAGCCTCTGTATGTGGCCAGGCTGTGGAAGTCTCACACATGTGATATCGCCGTACTCAGGAGGAGTAGGAGAATCTATTTTGGGGTGTCATTTTTGGTATGTACATGCTATGTGTTAGAAATATTGTATAAATGGACAACTTTGTGTTAAAAAAAAAAAAAGCGTTTTAACCACTTCCCGCCTTCCGTCATACGACGTCCTTGACTTTGTACGGGGACATCTGAATGATGGGTGCAGCTACAGGCATCATTCAGATATCAGCTTTTTCAGCCGGCGATTCCCTACACCATAAGAATGATCATAGCGGCTGTTCCACTGCTTGATCATTCTTACGGGAGGCGAGAGGGGACGTCCCCCCCTCCCGCCGCCCTCCGGTGCTTCTACCGACTCACTGCTACGATCGAAGCCAGGATCTTTTTTTTTTTTTTTTATTTCAGGCACAGCCTAGAGGTGAGATGTGGGGGCTTATTGACCCCATATCTCACTGTAAAGAGGACCTGTCATGCCATATTCCTATTACAAGGGATGTTTACATTCCTTGTAATAGGAATAAAAGTGATCAAAAAAAATTTTTTGGGGAAAAAAGTGTCAAACTAAAATAAATAAAGTAAAATGAACAATAAAAAAAAAATAAAAAATTTAAAGCGCCCCTGTCCGTGTGCTCGCATGCAGAGGCGAACGCAAACATAAGTCCCGCCCACATATGAAAACGGTGTTCAAACCACACATGTGAGTTATGCGATCGGTATAGCGAGAGCAATAATTTTGGCTCTAGACCTCCTCTGTAAGTCAAAATTTGTAACCAGTAAAAAATTTTAAAGCGTCGCCTATGGGGATTTTTAAGTAGCGAAGTTTGGCACCATTCCACAAGCGTGTGCAATTTTGAAAGGTGACATGTTAGGTATCTATTTACTCGGTGTAACTTCATCTTTCATATTATGCAAAAACATTGGGCTAACCTTACTGTTTTTTTTTAATTAAGAAAAAAACTGTTTTTTTTCCAAAAAAAACCACGTTCGAAAAATTGCTGTGCAAATATTGTGCGAGATAAAAAGTTGCAATGACCGCTATTGTATTCTCTAGGGTCTTTGCTAAAAAAATATATATAATGTTTTGGGGTTCTATGTAATTTTCTAGCAAATAAATAATGATTTTTACATGTAGGAGAGAAATGTCAGAATTGGCCTGGGTGCTCCAGAATGCCTGAAGGTGCTCCCCTGCATGTTGGGCCTCTGTATGTGGCCACGCTGTGTAAAAGTCTCACACATGTGGTATCACCGTACTCGGGAGTAATAGTAGAATGTGTTTTGGGGTGTAATTTGTGGTATGCATATGCTGTGTGTGAGAAATAACCTGCTAATATGACAATTTTGTGAAAAAAAAACAAGAAAAAAAAAAACTTTATTTTGCAAAGAATTGTGGGAAAAAATGACAACTTCAAAAAACTCACCATGCATCTTTCTAAATACCTTGGAATGTCTTCTTTCCAAAAAGGGGTCATTTGGGGGGTATTTATACTTTTCTGGCATGTTAGGGTCTCAAGAAATGAGATAGGCCATCAGTACTTCAGGTGTGATCAATTTTCAGATATTGGCACCATAGCTTGTGGATGCTATAACTTTCACAAAGACCAAATAATATACACTAATTTGGGTTATTTTTACCAAAGCTATGTAGCGGTATAAATTTTGGCCAACATATATGAAGAAAAATTACTAATTTTCAAAATTTTATAGCAGAAACGAACAAAAATGTATTTTTTTACAGATTTTTCTGTCTTTTTTCTTTTATAGCGCAAAAAATAAAGAACCCAGCGGTGATTAAATACCACCAAAAGAAATCTCTATTTGTGTGAAAAAAAGGACAAAAATTTCATATAGATACAGTGTTGCATGACTGAGTAATTGTCATTCAAAATGTGAGAGCACCAAAAGCTGAAAATTGGTCTGGTTATTAATGGGGTTTAAGTGCCCAGTGGTCAAGTGGTTAAGGAAACATTCGGCCAACTATGCTGGCTCAGTTGGGCCTGAGGCCGGAATCATACATCAAACCACACTGACGGCGCTTGAAAGTGGCCGTCCTGGCTTGCCCTCCCTGAGTGCCCGTGATGTCCGGTTACGCTACCTGGAGTTCTTTGCGGGTAGGGGGCTATCAATATGCCAGACAATCTGTGAAGCCTTTTTATAATAAAAAAATAAATAAATTCTTTGTGGACATTTACTGCTTGTGTTTGTTTTAGCTGATCCTGACAGAAATGTGTTGAGTCCAGAAAATGTCGTGATTGTGTAACCTTATTATACAAAGCACTGTTGGCTGTTATTTCCTAAATGCAAAAACACATTTCACTACAAGTGCACTTGCAACTGCACTGAAACTGCACTTGTAGTGCAAAGAGGATTTGCCCTTAGGAAATAACCCCCATTTTGCTGAAAACAGCAATTACATCACCCCAAAAGTGTTGTAGTGTTGAGACAATAATCCGCACATTCTTGAGTAACCAACTTTTTTATACCTGCACAATCACATGTGCATTTACCAAAGGTTTTTAAAACAAACCAACATGTTTGTTGTATAACAATTTTTGGAGTAGCATTATCAAAAATCAAAATGTCCATTAAAGATAAAACAGGCCTGTGTAAAACCAACAAGAAAGACAAAAAACTTGAACTTACAAAGTTCACATTAGGTAAAACCTGAAGGCTATATCAGACATCAGTATTTAGGAACTGGGTTTGATATAGCGTTCAGATGGGGGGAAATCACCCCTGGAAAAGCCTAATTTGGAAGATGCGCACCAATTTACGAACGTCAACATGTGCTAGCTGCCATCAGGGGGGATCAAGGTACGTGTTTTGGGGGAGCAAGCCCTTCCTCAACGCTACTTTATAATTGAGGAAGGGGTTGCACCCCCAAAACGCGTCCATTGATCTCCCGTGATGGCAGATAGCACATGTTGACACACTGTGTGCATCCTCCAAATTTGGCTTTTCAAAACATTGCAAAAATATTTAAAAGATTGGACCACAATCCAAAAAGTGATTTTGTGGGGTTTTAAATTCTCCCCAAAACATCAATGATGTTATTATTTTTTTTAATCACATCATTGATTTTTTTGCTGTATGCTTTGCAGTTCTACATTACACCCCATGATCTCCCCGATCAGGATCTGGGCACTTTCTGATGTGAAAGGATCTGGATCACGATCACCTAAAAAGAGAGAAACAAAACAAAAACAGGTATCAAAAATCTGCCACCATCCATCTCTTTTACCTGAGCCTGTGGTCGCAGACACTCACCTGTTGTGGTGCCAATCTCCACTACATCTTCTTCCTCCTGCTCTTCTTGGGTTGGTGTTAGTTCCCCTTCTTCCAGAGGTGGGGGGTCTGTGGTCTCCTCGGATGAGGGGTGTCCTTCGAGTCTTTTCTCTGCTATGTAAAACAAAAATGGTATAATTAGCACACAGATATTTGATGGCAGAACTAGAAATAGGAAACATTGCTTGGAAGGGGGGTACAATTGTCTATTTTGGCAGAGTTCCAAGATGTATTTTTTTTTATTGGCCTTTGTCAAGCTGCAATACTTTACCTGTTTGGTACAAGCTTCACAGATGTAGCCCCCATATAGTATACACTGGAGCACCTGTGTGGCCCCCCTAATAAAAATGGTGTTCTGGGGTCCCACACTAGTGCTCCAGTGTCCAGATGTGAAAACAGCTGCTCAGTGTCCTCTCCTCACACACAATCTAGTTTGCATTTCATTCGAGTAACAAACCCATCTACACAAACAAATATTTGGCATCCAAGTAGGCCCAAAAAAAATGTGGGAAAATGCATATGGCCTAAACAATGGTGTTCTAGAGGCCGAAATAAAAATGTTTGATACGAACGAATAATGGGCCCATGAACATTAAAGTTGCCCTTTTAAACTGTACAATTAAGAAAAGCATATGGAGCAGAACGAACGGAATAAAGACAGAAAGAATAGGAACACAGCACAACTACCTACTTTTTTGCAGCACTCTCCGGATCTTTCGGTACTGCTCTGGCTCTCTTAATTTCAGGTCCGACCACCGCTTCCGGAGCTGATCTTTTGATCTTCGGACCCCGAAATTCCTCTCAAGACTCCTGACCACTTTCGCCATGATCTTGGCCTTTCTGATATTGGGGTTGGGGTAAGGCCCATACTTTCCGTCATAGTCGGCCCTCTTCACGATGTCCACCATCTCCAACATCTCCCCAAAGGACATATTTGTGGCCTTAAAACGTCTCCTTCTGGATCGGGACGTGTCCGGATCCGGGCTTTTCTCCTCCTCCTCCTCGTTCCTGCAATTAGCACGCACCTGCTGTGACTCCGCCATGTGCTCTTCCCCCACTGCGCCGAACGAAAAGGGGCAGGGAATAGACTAGAAAGAACGTCAGGGGCGGGCGGAGTTACACGCATGCGCAGTGTGTATAAAGCGTAACACGCGTGCGTATTATGTACGATCTGTGAGCGGAGGAAGGAGCATTGGACGCGCCGATCCTAAGAACGAAGGTAAGAGACAAACTTGTGCCTATACTGCTTCTACATTGAGGCCTATATTGTAAGAAGATTAGGAGAGTTTTGTCTGACATTAGGCTTTGTCTTGTGTTGTGTCTTGCAGTGAACATGGATATGCTACTGAAAGATAATGACTTCATGTCAGTATTCGTAGATATGTTAAGGGAGCTGCCCTGTCTGTGGGAGATTACCCACCCCCATTTCAAGAACCAAGCAAAGAGGAAGACAGCACTGGAGCAATTGTGTGAAATTGTGAAGCAGGTGATCCCCACGGCAAGCATCACCTATTTAAAGAAATTAATTGGTGGCCTGAGGAGTACATATCTGAGGGAGTGCAAGAAAGTCCTGGATTCACAGAGATCTGGAGCAGCAGATGACATCTATGTCCCCAGGATGTTGTACTACAACAGGCTGTATTTTCTGGCAGGCCAGACTGAACCCAGGTCCTCCCTCTCAAGTCTTTCTTCCACGCTTCCTTCCCCCCCGGCTGAGGCTTCCGACGCCCAACCTGGGCCTTCCAGGCAACAACACAAGGAGGAGCCCAGATTGAGCCAGGTATAGAATTCCTCTAAATATTTCTGCTTGTCCAATCAATGACGTTAACTAGATGTTAGTTGGGAGTACTAATTTAGGATTGTGATTGATGATGCAAAACATTACAACCATGTCCCTTTTTCATACACAGGGAAGTCTCAGCCAGGAGGTGGCCGGGCCGAGCCGGCTGGCTGATCTGCAGGTCCCTCCACCCCCACTGGAAAGAGAAAGTGGCAGTAGGAGGAGTGCCCTAGAGGAGGCTACCAGAGGACACTTTTGGAGGGCTACAGAGGTCCTGGGAGCAAGACAATGGAGGAGGACATTGCTGCCGTCATTGCATATAAAATGCAGAGGATGGAGGAGGGACAACAAGTCATGTGTGAGGCGCTCATATCGGAGGCTCTTAACAAAGGTATGAGGGGCCAAATTACAGCTCAGACACACCTTTGCGATGGTCCTCCTCCTCCTCCTGCAGGTCCTCCTCCTCGTCCTCCCTCTCCTCCAGGTCCTCCCAGTCCTCCTCCAGGTCCTACTCCTCCTCCTGCCACATCTCCAACTGCACAGCCACAGCCAGGAAGGAAGCGTGAAAGGAAGACCAGAAAGTGAGGACCCTGGATCCAGTCTGGTCGGCCAAAAGATGCAGCCTCTTGTGGTACCACAGCCTGGGGACACAGATGTCATCTGCTGCTATCCGGATCTCTGCGAATTCTGGACCAGACTGCCCTCCCTTACATATGGACTCCTCAGGCCACCAATTTTGATGTTGAAGAATTGATGTCTGCCGTGGGGGTCCCAGGCTTCGCTAATTTCTCCTGTTGATCCAGTGTTGCCTCCCTCTTTGTTTGGTTCTGAGCCCTTAATAAAGGATTTTTGTTTTGAATTATACTCTCCTATGTGTTTTACTTCAAAAAGGACAGTTGGTTTGTGAGGATTCAGGTACATTTCAAATATAAATGGTGTTGGGGTAACTTGACACACAAAACACACACAAAAATATTCTGGAGTAAAAATAAAAATAACATTGAACAAAGATCAGCCTTTGAAAAAATACAAACATTAAATTAAAAAAAAGGCTTAAAATCCAAAAAAAAATTAATTAAAAAAAAATGTCAGATGTGACAACTAAAAACAATATATTCAGGGAATACCAATAAAAAAAACAAAAATAAAACTTTGTGAGAAGTGTGTGTGAATATGAGCAGCAAAACGACTTAATTCTTGTCACATTATAAAGAAGAAGAGAGTGCGCTGTATTAAACCATTGTTAACATTGCAGCGTGACGAAAGTGCTGTATCCATTGCGAACGCTAATTTTACCAGAACAAGCTGTTCCGTCTTGGAATTTCTTCTGAGCATGCGTGGCACTTTGTGCGTCGGAACAGGCCACACACGGTCGGAATTGACGCGATTGGATTTTGTTGTCGGAAAATTTTATCTCCTGCTGTCCAACTTTGTGTGTCGGAAAATCCGATGGAAAATGTCCGATGGAGCCCACACACGGTCGGAATTTCCGACAACACGCTCCGATTGTCCATCGTAAAATCCGACCATGTGTACGGGGCATACCACGTAGGTAACGTGGGTGCTGCAACACGTGATTAGTTTATCGATCGTATATTTTTGTTGAATTGGAATGAAAGCCTGTTATCTTTCTCCCTTCCCTATTAGTGAGCCTGCAGGGTTTGCCACATCTAAAAAAAACAGACGTAAAGTTTTAATATTTGATATATTGATGTCATTAGGGGTTTACTTGGTTGTTTGAATAATAAGGATTACAGAAAGATTGTGCACCATAAATTATATGTCATATTTATATATTATATATATATTTTTTTTGCAATGTTTTTTGCTCATGCATGATTCTCAGAGAGTGCTGTGTTTTTTATTGGGGTAGCGCAGTCAACACAATTTTATTTTTATTTTTATTTTTTCACTTATTGGTGAATTATTTGATTGCAGCAACCAATTTTTTACGTTTTTTTTTAGGTTTTGTAGGTTTAAACACAATACAATGATTTATTGTTTCATATTTTGCACCGGTGACTCACTTCTACTTATTGGAATCGATCGAACGACCAGGAGGATCTTGTCTGGGCGGGTCTATTATAAAACTGATTCAGGGCTGAAGGAAGACCAGAATTGTTATTTGTATTGTTATTGGTACAGGAAACCTTCTTATTTCTAAAAAATTGTATGTTGGTGCAAATAAAAAGAGTATCACGGACAGAACTCGATCTTCTCTGTATCCAAAGTAGAGATTCCTATACAAGCCATATTACCGGTGGTGACACTACTGTCATCTATGCTGGCAGATGTGGTCTGGTTGATGGTAGATGGCCATCGTATTGGTACCGGAACAGGTGACGTGGCTGGAGAACGGTTAGAAGCGATCGAACGACCAGGAGGATCTTGTCTGGGCAGGTCTATTATAAAACTGATTCAGGGCTGAAAGAAGACCAGACTTGTTATTTGTATTGTTATTGGTAGAGGAAACCTTCTTATTTCTAGAAGTTTTTAATTTCTGAGGGGGGAGGGGGACCATTATGGGAATGATCTCTACTGGTCCTCTGATGTTTGTCTACAATGAGTGGACCTAAGGGAAGACTCATAAGAGGACATGGAGGAGCAGCTCTGAGAGATAAGTGAGAGGGTAGAGATGGAGGGCTGGAAGGCAGATGAGATGACGGATCATCCAGCCTGGAGATGACCGGGAGTTCATTCTGTAAAGGATAATTCCTTTTTTTAATTCCATTAATATTCTCTATCGTTATTGAAATCATCGAGGTCACGTCTAAATTTACCTCATTTTGTAGGTAACAAAAAATCTTCATCAGTTCTGGTATTTGTCTTCAGCGTATGGAGCCATGATAAGGGGAATCATCGTATTGTGACTGATAATGTCTTCTATTAGTGTATGGATATCTTCTTCTACTTTATTAGACCTGGATGTTCTATGAGCAATGAGAATACTCCTCCATTTTGTGGTACAAAGAGTGGCAATGTCTGCCCATTCCTTGTGATTATCAGTCTCCAGGAAAGGACATTGATTCATGACCCTTAGACCTCTAGGGGGTCATTTTACTATCAATGTATTTCCTAAGAAAAGAATTTATCCCACCACTGCTGATTGGTGGTTTGGATGATTCTTTCTAATTGTTTAAATTTACCACACATGGACTGGTGTTTCTTACTGGGAAGAACATAATCTTGTTGAAAAATGGATGATGGGAATAACGTATAAAACTTGTCCAGAACCGAATATTTTTGTTGTTCTATATCATTCATAAAATCTTGATAAAATAGGAAAGAAAAAAGAAAAAAAAAAAAAAAACAGGACAAGGGAACAACTCTTAGCAGATAATCATAATTAGACATAATGAGAACTGGCTGTGCAGCACAAAGGTTTCAACAAAAGCAAACAATATAACAAGTATAGTCGCAAAACAAGTCAGACATCATACACATTCTGATACAAATCTGCTAAAAAAAAAAGGGAAGAAATGATAAAAATAGAGGTGAGAAGGATGTCTAATATTGTAGGATCATGCAAGGTGAGAAGGATGTTTAGTAAGAAAAGTAAACAAAATATCTGAGACGTTTCCTCAGGTTGAGTACTGGAGACATCAACATTAAATAACCTGAAGGAGCCAACTAAAAGCTACAGGAAGGGGCTGAAGATGAAGATTTGGACTTTCCTATGGTCCCCCTTAGGGATGAGCTTCGAGTTCGTGTTGAACCCATGTTCTACTCGAACATCGGCTGTTCGTCAGTTCGCCAAACAGCGAACAATTTGGGGTGTTCGCGGCAAATTCGAAAGCCACGGAACACCCTTTAAAAGTCTATGGGAGAAATCAAAAGTGCTAATTTTAAAGGGTTATATGCATGGTATTGTCATAAAAAGTGTTTGGGGACCTGGGTCCTGCCCCAGGGGACATGTATCAATGCAAAAAAAAGATTTAAAAATGGCTGTTTTTTCAGGAGCAGTGATTTTAATAATGCTTAACGTGAAACAATAAAAGTGTAATATCCCTTTAAATTTCATAGCTGGGGGGGTGTCTATAGTATGCCTGTAAAGAGGCGCATGTTTCCCGTGTTTAGAACAGTCTGACAGCAAAATGACATTTCAAAGGAAAAAAATCATTTAAAACTACTCGCGGCTATTGCATTGCTGGTCCGACAATACACATAAAAGTTCATCATGTTGATGGGGACAAGGGCCTCATCCCCACAACCCTTGGCTGGTGGTTGTGGGGGTCTGCAGGCGGGGAACTTATCGGAATCTGGAAGCCCCCTTTAACAAGGGGACCCCCAGATCCCCCCCTGTGTGAAATGGTAAGGGTACCCCTACCATTTCACAAAAAAACTGTCAAAAATGTTAAAAATGACAAGAGACATTTTTTTGACAATTCCTTTATTTAAATGCTTCTTCTTTCTTTTTTCTTCTTTCTTCTATCTTCTATCTTCCTTCGGTTTCTTCCTCCATCTTCTTCTTCTTCTGGTTCTTCTGATTCTTCTGGTTCTTCCTCTGGTTTTCTCGTCCGGCATCTTCCTCTGCGTCGTCTTCTTCTCTTCATCTTCTTCTCGGCTGCTCCGCATCCATGGAAGGCTTCCACTGTGTGACGCTTCTCGTTTTCTGACGGTTCTTAAATAACGGACGGCGGGCCACCCAGTGACCCCTCTGATGCACAGGAACTTGATGGGGACTTCCCTGTGGCATTCCCCGTGACGTCAGAGGGGGTCACCCGTTACGTAACGGGTGACCCTGCCCCCCTCTGACGTCACGGGGAATGCCACAGGGAAATCTCCATCAAGTTCCTGTGCATCAGAGGGGAGCGAGGTCACTGGGTGGCCCAGCCCTCCGTTATTTAAGCCGTCAAAATAACTGACGAAATGCGCAGGGCGGGGTTTATGAACGTCTTGCGCGACCTCCGGTTGGACGAACACAGGTTATTTTTTGATGGCTTTTACCCTTTGATGTTTTCATGCTTATATCAATCTTTTAAAATGTGAGTACCATCTTTGCTTACGTACAAAATGAAGCTTTTAAACACGTTTTTACGCTATGGGCATCCCTTCTCTTTCACATATTGAACATATCAAAAGTCGCTAGACAACTTTAAAAGCACAGACCAGAGCTGACAAGGGTTGCTACACAGTGGCAGATACTGTGACCGCGCAATACCCCTGTAGGGGTGAGGCTATTCGGTGAGTGTATGCACATTAGGAGCACGATTAAGAAGCACTCTCACCAAGCCAGCACTTGAACAAGAAGACCTTTTAAACAATATTGTCTTTCAATAAGGACTGGTTCTTTCTGAGCACAAGTCACTTTGCCATATAAGAAGACCTTCAAAAACAATATTGTGACCGCACAATACCCCTGTAGGGGTGAGGCTATTCGGTGAGTGTATGCACATTGGGAGCTCGATTAAGAAGCACCAACACCATTACCAAGAGCTATGTTACAAAATTCTTACAAGGTGGTATAAAGTTCCATCACTATTACAAAAAATGTACCCAGAGAGGGCGAATAAATGCTGGCGGTGTGGAGAGTCAGAGGGTTACATGCTCCATATCTTCTGGTCATGTAAGAAGATAGTAGATTTCTGGTCTGAAGTGCGGAACACCGTAAGACAGTTAACAGAGTATGATTTGGGGCTCGATCCAGGAAGATATCTTCTCCACCTTTCAGGTCTTCCTAAATGCAAATATTGGAACTCCCTGGTGGTTCACCTTCTGAATGCGGCAAAGGCTTGTATCCTGGCCTTTTGGAAGCGGGAATCACCCCCTCAATCTCATTATGGTTTAAAAAAAATAGCTGGGATATGCTATGGAAAAAGGCATTGCAACTATACAGGGTAAGGTGGAGAAATTCAATAAAAATTGGAACTCATGGTCCCTTCTGCTCTGCACTAGGGAATATGGATGTGCGATCGGAGAGCAGATGGAGGCCTAGGGAGAAGGGAGAGAGAGCGGGAGCATTATAGGAAGGTTTTTTTTTCCCTCCTTCTCTTCTCTCCCTGGTAATTAGCATTTGTGAAATGCTGGGGGGAAGAGGATGGGGAAACGATATATGTATGTATCTATGTGTGTGTGTGCATAAGGTGCGTATACGGACAAATGCGCATATGAGTGTATGTAGAATGGATATACTAGAAACAGGGGAAGAATCTGTGTGTTGGCCCCGTTCTTCTTTTTTTTTTTTTCTTTTCTTTTTTTTTTTCTTTTTTCTTTTTTTTTTTTTCTCCTTTTTTTTTGTTTTTTTTTTCTTCTCTTTTTTTTTTTTTCTGCTCCTTTTTTTTAAATTTTTTTTCTTATCTTTTCTTTTTTCTTTTTTTTCTTCTCCTTTTTTTTGTTTTTATTATTTTATTTTTTTATTTTTATTTTTCTTTGTATATGCTGTGTTACTTTTGGTTCTGCTGTGGTTGACAATAAGTCATATACTGTATATGTAAAGAAAACTGAACTATAACATGTTAAACTATACTCTGTGATATGCAAACAGCAATAATGTTATTTGCTTATTTGTTGATATGTATAAAAAATGTACTTTTTGTTTTTGGAAAAATAAAATATAGAATTAAAAAAAAAAAAAAGAAGCACTATCACCAAGCCAGCACTTGAACAAGAAGACCTTTTAAACAATATTGTCTTTCAATAAGGACTGGTTCTTTCTGAGCACAGGTCACTTTGCCATATAAGACCTTCAAAAACAATATTGTTTTTTCAGCAAGCACTGTAGTTTTTTTTTTTTTTTGAGCACAAGTCACTTTGTTAATTAGCTTATTGTTGCTAATTAGCACATATTTTCTGATCACTAAGCACTTTCTGCAAATGCACTTTTACTAAGATTTATTTATTTATTGTATCTGATATTAAAATTGGTCACATATTTAATGTAACCCTATCACAAAATTGGGGAAAAGCACATATCTAATTTTTTGGTTAACATCCACAGGGTGTAATCCACATATGAGACACTATTTTGCAATTAGATAAATAAATACACTGAAGCGTTCCTTCTGGCTACTGAAACTAAATTGCTAAGCAGCCGCCAGAGGTTGTAACACAACCCAGAAACATTTAAAATCCACCGTTAACTAGTTGCCAGAGGTTGTAACACATTTTTTTTTTACTTTTTCTTTATTCATCTACCTATTTTTCGTTTGAAATCGTTTTAATTGCTAATGGATACCATAAGTTTATAGCACCACACCGTGGTAAATGTGTACACACACAAGGTTCAAGGCATCTGCTACTAATTTATAATATACACATTCCAAACTCTCCAACTTTCTACATCTAGTTTGGGAGACTACATAAGGTGTAACATAGTGGTTTTATGATCAAACACTCAGTCCACTAGAACAGCGCCATACCTACATTTGTTTTATATTCATCCCAGTACACTCCACTCAGGTGGAACTGTACCTGTAGAGGCAGCAGTTCTATATCCTATCTGTACCTATATCCACAGTGCGGACTCATTTTTACATTCCTTTATCTATGTACATTCCTGCTGTATCACTGAAATAGTCGGATTTCAAGTAGAAAACAAGAGATTCTTTTGTTGTTCTGTGCAGGTCGTGGACAGAATATTCCAGGAACAAATCTTCAGATCCCAAGGAGCCAATGACATGGGAATCGGACCTCACAGCGCCACCTTCCACCATAACCCTGAAAATTCCACCATCAGCCATGTCAGCGGATTACTCACAAGTCTCAGGAAGTCAACAAACAAAAATGAGAGAACTGAAAAATAAGCAAATTCTTCACCCAAGTTCCCATTTTCTCTTACTCTGAAAAGGACATCGAACAATAAATATAAATATACAGTGGGGGGGGGGGAATGCTGATTGGCTCCCCTGCAGATTGGGTAAGTTTGCCCACTTACCAAGAAATGAAGGGTCTATAATTTTTATCATAGGTGTATTTTATATGATAGAGACAGAATATCAACCAAAAATCCAGAAAAATCACATGATACAAATGTTATAAATGGAGTTGCAGTTCAGCGAGTAAAATAAGTATTTGATCCCCTTAGTAGTTGTTTGAGAAACCCTTGTTGGCGATCACAGAGGTCAGACGTTTCTTGTAGGTGGTGATCAGGTTTGCACACATCTCAGGAGGGATTTTGGTCCACTCTTCTTTACAGATCTTTTCTAAATCCTTAAGGTTTCTTGGCTGTCTCTTGGCAACTCAAAGTCTCAGTTCCCTCCATACATTTTCTATAGGATTAAGGTCTGGAGACTTGTTAGGTCACTCCATGACCTTCATGTGCTTCTTCTTGAGCCACTCCTCTGTTGCCTTGGCGGTATGTTTTGGGTCATTGTCATGCTGGAAGACCCATCCACGACCCATCTTCAGTGTTCTGGATGAGGGAAGAAGGATCTCATCCAAGATTTTACAATACATGGCCCCGTCCATTGGCCCCTCGATGCGGCAAAGTCGGCCTGTACCTTTATCAGAGAAACAGCCCCAAAGCATCATCTTTTCACCTTCGTGTGTGACTGTAGGGATGATGTTCTTAGAGTTTTAGTCAGTATTTTTCTTCCTCCAAAAACGGCGATTCGAGTTAATGCCAAAGAGCTCCATTTTGGTCTGACCGCAGCACTTTCTCCCAATCTGAATCATTTAGATGTTCATTGGCAGACTTCAGACAAACCTGTACATGTAAGAAAAAGACAATTCCATAGCTCAACTCACCAACCAGTCTGCTGACCAACCAAATTTACCTGTCTAACCGTATGTTAAAGGCAGGGGTTTAGTTAGCACACATTTGCAAACGCATGTGAAAGCTGCAAGGCCTCGTCAAGGCACCCTGTATTACTTGCAGTCCTAACACTAAATTTATAAGTGTCTCCACAGTGGAAGCACATGCATTGAATGGATAGGTGTGAGACAGGTGAGCCTGGAGGCCGCCCTAGCCCCCTTAAAGGGACAGGACACACACTGGACACCCAGCAATAGCAGCAGAGGCGTCCAGTGTGTCCCCGACCCAAATATACAAACGGTAACAAGACACTGGTCACCGCCCACACCCATAACTGGCCTTCACAGTAAGGAGCACATGGAGGGCATATACATACAAGAAAAAGACAATTCCATAGCTCAACTCACCAACCAGTCTGCTGACCAACCAAATTTACCTGTCTAACCGTATGTTAAAGGCAGGGGTTTAGTTAGCACACATTTGCAAACGCATATGAAAGCTGCAAGGCCTCGTCAAGGCACCCTGTATTACTTGCAGTCCTAACACTAAATTTATAAGTGTCTCCACAGTGGAAGCACATGCATTGAATGGATAGGTGTGAGACAGGTGAGCCTGGAGGCCGCCCTAGCCCCCTAGTTATGGGTGTGGGCGGTGACCAGTGTCTTGAAACCTGTACATGTGTCTTCTACAGGAGTGGGACCTTGCGGGTGCTGCAGGATTTCAATCCATGGTGGCGTATTGTTGTATTACCAATGGTTTGTTTGGTGACTGAGGTCCCAATCGCCTTGAGATCATTCACAAGTTCCTCCCGTGTAGTTCTGGGCTGATCCCTCACTTTTCTCATGACCATCCTCACCCCATGAGGAGAAATCTTGCATGGAGCTCCAGACCGAGGACGATTGATGGTTATTTTGTATTTCTTCCATTTGTGAATAATCTCTCCAACAGTTGTCTCCTTCTCACCAAGCTTTTTCAAGGTCATGTAGCCCATTCCAGCCTTGTTTAGGTCTACAATCTTCTCCCTGACGTCCTCTGACAGCTCTTTGGTCTTCCCCATGATGGTGAGGATTGGATGGAAGAAAGAGATTCTGTGGACAGGTGTCTTTTATATACATAACGAGTTGTTGTTAGGAGAACCTTCTTACATTGACAGGACTAATCTGTGTACCTCATGAGCACCTAGTGTAGCCAGTGTGTAGCAGAATTATTGTTGGTTGGTAGGGGATCAAATACTTATTTTACTCACTGAACTGCAACTCCATTTATAACATTTGTATCATGTGATTTTTCTGCATTTTTGATTGATATTCTGTCTCTATCATATAAAATACACCTATGATAAAAATTATAGACCCTTCATTTCTTTGTAAGTGGGCAAACTTACACATTCTGCAGGGGATCAAATCTGTATTTTCCCTTCTGTATACTGAATATACACTGATTAGCCACAACATTCTGACCACTGACAGGTGAAGTAAATAACATTGATTATCTGATTACAATGGCATCTGAAAGTGGGTGGGATATATTAGGCAGCAATTGAACATACTGTCCCTGAAATTGATGTGATAAAAGCAGAAAAATGGACCAGTGTAAGTATTTTAGGGACATTGACAAGGACCAAGTTGTTATGTCTAGACAACGGGGTCAGAGCAACTCCAGAACTGCAGCTCTTGCGTGATGTTCCTGGTCTACAGTGGTCCAGGACTGACCAAAAGTGGTCCAAGGAGGGAGAACTGGCCAACTGGTGACAGAGTCATGGGCAAACAAGGCTCATTGATGGAGGTGGGGAGGAAGGCTCATTGATGGAGGTGGGGAGGGAAGGCTCATTAATGGATGTGGGGGGTCATTGATGGACAGGGTAGGGGAGGCTCATTGATGGAGGTGGGGAGGAAGACTCATTGATGGAGGTAGGGAAAGAAGGCTCATTGATGGAGGTGGGGGGAGGCTCATAATGGGAGGTGTGGGAGGCGAGGCTCATTGATGGAGGTGGGGGAGGCTCATTGATGGAGGTGGGGAGGAAGGCTCATTGATGGAGGTGGGGAGGGAAGGCTCCTTGATGGAGGTGGGGGAAGCAAGGCTCATAGATGGAGGTGGGTGGGGGAAAGGTTAATTGATGGAGGTGGGGAGGAATGCTCATTTAAGGAAGGGGGGCTCATTGATGAAGATGGGGAGGGGGGGCTCATTGATGGAGGTGGGAGGGATCATTGATGGAGGTGGATGTAAAGGCTCATTAATGGAGATGTGGAGGGAAGGCTCATTGGTGAAGGTGGGAGAGGTGAGGCTCATTGATGGAGATAGGGAAGAAGGCTCGTTGATGGAGGTGGGGAGGAAGAATAATTGATGGAGGTGTGGGAGGGAAGGTTCATTGATGGAGGTGGGGAGGGGAGGCTCATTGATGGCGGTGTGGGGAGGGAAGGCTCATTGATGGAGGTGGGGGGAGGGAAGGCTCATTGATGGAGGTGGGGGGAGGGAAGGCTCATTGATGGAGGTGGGGAGAGGGAAGACTCATTGATGAAGGTGGGAGGGAAGACTCATTTATGAAGGTGGGGGGAGGCTCATAATGGGAGGTGTGGGAGGCGAGGCTCATTGATGGAGGTGGGGGAGGCTCATTGATGGAGGTGGGGAGGAAGGCTCATTGATGGAGGTGGGGGGAGGGAAGGCTCATTGATGGAGGTGGGGAGAGGGAAGACTCATTGATGAAGGTGGGAGGGAAGACTCATTTATGGAGGTGGGGGAGGGAAGGCTCATTGATGGAGATGGGAGGGGGTGAGTCTCACTGATGGAGGTGGGGGGAGGGAAGGCTCATTGATGGAGATGGGAGGGGGGGAGACTCACTGATGGAGGTGGGGGGAGGGAAGGCTCATTGATGGAGATGGGAGCGGGGGAGACTCACTGATGGAGGTGGGGGGAGGGAAGGCTCATTAATGGAGGTGGGGAGAGGGAAGGCTCATTCATGAAGTTGGGAGGGAAGACTCATTCATGGAGGTGGGGAGAGGGAAGGCTCATTCATGAAGGTGGGAGGGAAGACTCATTCATGGAGGTGGGGAGAGGGAAGGCTCATTCATGGAGGTGGGGAGAGGGAAGACTCATTCATGGTGGTGGGGAGAGGGAAGACTCATTCATGGAGGTGGGGAGAGGGAAGGCTCATTTATGGAGGTGAGGGAGGGAATGCTCATTGATGCTCATTGATGGAGGTGTAATAGAACGCAGAAATTTCTGTTATAAATAACAGAATTTGTTACAAAGTGATTGCATTATGTTGTAGGTTATATACTCCCGACCACTGTACCCTGTGCTGTACGTTACTATACCCCTGACCACTGTACCCTGTGCTGTACGTTACATACTCCTGACCACTGTACTGTGTGCTTTACGTTACCATACTCTTGACCACTGTACCCTGTATTGTACGTTACTATACTCCTGACCACTGTACCCTGTGCTGTACATTACATACTCCTGACCAATGTACCCTGTGCTATACGTTACTATACACCTGACCACTGTACCCTGTACTGTCCGTTACCATACTCCTGACCAATGTAATCTGTGCTATACGTTACCATACTCCTGACCACTGTACTGTGTGCTATACGTTACTATACTCCTGACCACTGTACCCTGTGCTGTACATTACATATTCCTGACCACTGTACTCTGTGCTGTACGTTACATACTCCTGACCACTGTAATCTGTGCTATACGTTACATACTCCTGACCACTGTACCCTGTGCTGTATGTTACCATACTCCTGACCACTGTACCCTGTGCTGTACGTTACCATCCTCCTTGACCACTGTACCCTGTGCTATACGTTACATACTCCTGACCACTGTACCCTGTGCTGTACATTACATACTCCTGACCACTGTACCCTGTGCTATACGTTACATACTCCTGACCACTGTACCCTGTGCTGTATGTTACCATACTCCTGACCACTGTACCCTGTGCTGTACATTACATACTCCTGACCACTGTACTGTGTGCTTTACGTTACCATACTCTTGACCACTGTACCCTGTATTGTACGTTACTATACTCCTGACCACTGTACCCTGTGCTGTACGTTACATACTCCTGACCACTGTACTGTGTGCTTTACGTTACCATACTCTTGACCACTGTACCCTGTATTGTACGTTACTATACTCCTGACCACTGTACCCTGTGCTGTACATTACATACTCCTGACCAATGTACCCTGTGCTATACGTTACTATACACCTGACCACTGTACCCTGTACTGTCCGTTACCATACTCCTGACCAATGTAATCTGTGCTATACGTTACCATACTCCTGACCACTGTACTGTGTGCTATACGTTACTATACTCCTGACCACTGTACCCTGTGCTGTACATTACATATTCCTGACCACTGTACTCTGTGCTGTACGTTACATACTCCTGACCACTGTAATCTGTGCTATACGTTACATACTCCTGACCACTGTACCCTGTGCTGTATGTTACCATACTCCTGACCACTGTACCCTGTGCTGTACGTTACCATCCTCCTTGACCACTGTACCCTGTGCTATACGTTACATACTCCTGACCACTGTACCCTGTGCTGTACATTACATACTCCTGACCACTGTACCCTGTGCTATACGTTACATACTCCTGACCACTGTACCCTGTGCTGTATGTTACCATACTCCTGACCACTGTACCCTGTGCTGTACGTTACCATCCTCCTGACCACTGTACCCTGTGCTGTACATTACATACTCCTGACCACTGTACCCTGTGCTATACGTTGCTATAATCCTGACCACTGTACCCTGTGCTGTAGGTTACATACTCCTGACCACTGTACCCTGTGCTGTACATTACCATACTCCTGATCACTGTACCCTGTAGGGATGAGCTTCATGTTCGAGTCAAACCCATGTTCGATTCGAACATCGTCTGTTCACCTGTTCGCTGAATTCCGAACGTTATGGGCCGTTTGCGCCAAATTTGTGTGGCGCGTCACGGCCCATAATTCACTGTGCATTGCTGGCTGATGATTGGCCAAGCATGCACTATGACCCGCATGCTTGGCCAATCACAGCGCCGTCGGTAGAGAGAGCTGTAATTGGCCAAAGCCAGGGTGGCTTTGGCCAATTATGGCTCAGGGGGTTTAGAACACGCCCCACACTATATAAGGCCGCCTGCACGGCGGCCCTGTGTAGTGTGTGCTCCGGCGTTGAAAGAGAGATAGATAGACAGAGCGACAGACAGTGTCATTACATTTGAGTTAGATAGATTAGGCAGGACAATCAGTGAGTTAGCTGCACTTACAGTGTATTGTGTATATATATGCATCCCAGGTGTTGCATATATATATATATACACTGTATTCAGTTTAGCTAGATCCATTCCTGTTATCTTCCTACTGACAGGCAGGCTTGTCTTGTTACAGTATATACAGCTACCTGAAGAAAATTGCTGGTGTTCTTCTGATCCTATTAGTACCACAGTCAGGCAGCTAGACTATTTACAGTTAGTGCAGTGCGTCCTGCTCACAGTGTTCAGCTAAAACTACAAGTTAGTGTAGTGAGACCTCTGCACAGTGTTCATCTAAATCTACAAGTTAGTGCAGTGCATCCTGCTCACAGTGTTCAGCTAAAACTACAAGTTAGTGTAGTGAGACCTCTGCACAGTGTTCATCTAAAGCTACAAGTTAGTGCAGTGCGTCCTCCTCACAGTGTTCAGCTAAACCTACAAGTTATTTTTTTGCGAGCTCTGCACAGTGTTCATCTAAAGCTACAAGTTAGTGTAGTGCGTCCTGCTCACAGTGTTCAGCTAAAACTACAAGTTAGTGTGGTGCGTCCTCCTCACAGTGTTCAGCTAAACCTACAAGTTATTTTATTTGCGAGCTCTGCACAGTGCTCAGCTAAAGCTACCTGTAGAAGGTTGGTGGTGTTCTCATACTACAGGCAGGCAGTTGATTTTGCTAGCTGCAGTATCAGTACATATATATATATATATATATATATATATATATATATATATATATATATATATCCCAGCTTAGTGCAGCTACAGGCCATTAGTATGTCTGGAAGGCCAACAAGGAGAGGCAGACAGTCACAAGCCAATAAAAGAGGGCAAGCAGGCTCTGTGTCTAGTGCTGGTCGTGGAGACGGTGCATCCTCATCAGCATGTGGCCGTGGGACACGCTTGGCCTTTTTTTCGGCAGCTGGCCGTGTTGAGCTGCAACATGCGAAAGACTTGGTTGAGTGGATGACCAAGCCGTCCTCATCCTCCTTATCCTCTCTCACCCATGCTCAGGGTATTTTGTCTGGCAAAGCAGCGGCCTCTTCCCTCGGCTCAATGTCATCAGTGACTCCTTCCCTAGCCCCATCATGTCCTCCTGAGGAGTCCCTCGAACTGTTTGACCACAGTGTTGGGTACATGCTCCAGGAGGATGCCCAGCATTTGGAAGGCTCTGAAGATGATACTGAGCTCAGTAACATGAGCACGGACAGAGGGGGTGCCCAAGAAGGACAGCAATCTGGCAGTCATGCTCCCCCTGCTGCAGCATACTGCCAGGTTTGCTCCAGTGATGAGGAGGGAGGGGATGATGAGGTCACTGACTCAATGTGGGTGCCTGATAGGAGAGAGGAGGAGGAGGAGGAGGCGGCACATCACCAAAGAGGCAGGATGCCCTCCAGGGGCCAGCCTAAGGGCAGCACACTGACTGCATCACACCCCAAAGCTCCACATGTGCAGGGCGCTGCAGTCTCTGCACATTATTCAAAAAGTTCTTTGGTGTGGGTCTTTTTTGAGACAAGTGCATCAGATCCCACCGCTGCTATTTGCAACATATGTCTAAAGCGTATCTTGCGTGGCCAAAACATCTCCCGCTTGGGTACCACATGCTTGACCAGACATATGTTGACTTGCTATGCAGTTCGTTGGCAAGTGTATCTAAATGACCCACGCCAAAGAACAAAGAGGACCTCTCCTTGCTCCTCATCAGCTGAGATCTCCAACCCCACTATACCTTCAGTCCTCTCTGAGACCTGCACTGAGAGGAATGAAGGTGTAGAATTAGGTGTGTCACAGCCAAGTACTTGTGGGCAATCTGCTTTTGGTACACCGACGTCAGATTGTACCAGGCAAATTTCCCTGCCCCAGCTGCTGCACCACCGAAAGAAGTTTGCTCCCAGCCATCCATATGCCCAGCGGTTGAATGCTAGCTTGGCAAAATTGCTAGCACTTCAACTTCTGCCTTTTCATTTGGTAGACTCTGCCCCCTTCCGTGAGTTTGTGGAATGTGTGGTTCCTCAGTGGCAGGTACCCAAATGCCACTTTTTCTCACGGAAGGCGATTCCGGCGATTCCGGCTCTCTACCGGCATGTGGAAGGCAATGTCCATGCCTCGCTGGACAGGGCGGTCAGCGGTAAGGTGCATATTACCGCTGACTCATGGTCCAGCAGGCATGGACAGGGACGTTACCTAAGTTTCACGGTGCATTAGGTGACTCTGCTGGCAGCTGGGAAGGATGCAAGACAAGGTGCAGTAGTGTTGGAGGTTGTTCCGCCACCACGCCTCCATAATGCCACTAATAATGATTGTGACACACCTCTCTCCTCCACCCACTCCTCTTCTTCTTCCTCCATGGCCTCTTCCTGTGCTTTTTCCTCGGAACCAGCGGTGCTCCGTAGCCTTTCAAGGGGCTACGCAAGTACGCAGGCCAAAAGATGCCATGCGGTGCTCGAGCTGGTGTGCTTGGGGGACAGGATCCACACTGGGGCAGAGGTTCTGTCAGCTCTGCAGGAGCAGGTTCAGAGGTGGTTGATGCCCCGCCAACTTAAGGCAGGAATGGTGGTTTGCAACAATGGCACCAACCTCCTCTCTGCCCTCCGACAGGGACAAATGACCCATGTGCCCTGTTTGGCTCACGTCCTTAGCTTGGTGGTGCAGTGGTTCTTGGGCAGGTACCCGGGCTCACAGGATGTCCTGAAGCAGGCCAGGAAAGTCTGTGTGCATTTCCGCTGGTCATATAATGCCAGTGCTCGGCTGACGGACCTCCAAAAGGAGTTTAACCTGCCCAAGAACCGCCTAATCTGTGACATGCCCACCAGGTGGAACTCCACGTTGGCCATGCTGCAGCGGCTGCACATGCAGCAGAGGGCCATCAATGAGTACCTGTGCGACTATGGCACCAGGACAGGGTCAGGGGAGCTTGTTTTTTTTTCCCCACACCAGTGGGCCATGATCAGGGATGCATGCACTGTCCTGTCACCATTTGAGGAGGCCACGAGGATGGTGAGCAGTGACAGTGCATGCATCAGTGACACTGTCCCCCTTATCCACCTGTTGGAGCACACGCTGCGTGGAATAATGGACAGGGCACTTGAGGCAGAACAGAGGCAGGAAGAGGAGGCCTTCCTTAGCTCTCAAGGCCCCCTTTATCCAGACAGTTTTCCTGCGTGCCCACCAATCACACAGGAAGAGGATGAGGAGGAGGAGGAAGATTGTGTCAGTATGGAGGTGGAGCCTGGCACTCAGCATCAGCAGCAGTCTTTAAGGGATCAGTCCCAAGAAACACATGGACTTGTACGTGGCTGGGAGGAGGTGGCTGTGGACCATGTCATCCTTAGTGACCCAGAGGACTCCGGACCGAATGCCTCAGCAAACCTATGCTGCATGGCCTCCCTGATCCTGCAAAGCCTGCGTAAGGATCCTCGTATTCGTGGTATCAAGGAGAAGGACCAATACTGGCTGGCAACTATCCTTGATCCACGTTACAAGGGTAAGGTTGCGGACCTTATCTTGCCATCGCAGAGGGAGCAGAGGATGAAACATCTTCGGGAGGCCTTGCAGAAAGGTCTGTGCAACGCGTTCCCAGAGACTGGGAGGTTACAAACTCCTGTTTCTGGACAACGTGTTGCTGAGACTTCGGTCAGTCAAAGAAGGAGCGGTGGAGAAGGTGGCCGTCTGACCGATGCGTTCAGACAATTTTTTGGTCCGCAGCCCCAAGGTATGATCGGTTCCAGCAACCATCACCAGCGTCTGTTTTACATGGTGCAAGAATACCTAGGGGCAAGATCTGACTTGGACACCTTTCCCACCGAAAATCCTCTGGGTTACTGGGTCTTGAGGATGGATCACTGGCCAGAGCTTGCACAGTATGCAATTGAGCTACTGGCCTGTCCTGCATCCAGCGTTCTTTCGGAACGCACATTCAGTGCTGCTGGAGGCTTTGTAACCGATCACAGGGTGCGTCTGTCCACCGACTCGGTCGATCGACTGACCTTCATAAAAATGAATCAGTCTTGGATCACCACCAGCTACCAAGCACCTGATGCTGATGTAACCGAATATTTTTTTTTTAAATCTCAGATCCCTTCAAAGACTGCCTATGCTGATGCTGAGTGACTATCCCTGAGTAATTATCCTCTTCCTCCTCAATCATCATGCTGATAGCTTGCAAGAACATTTTTGGTTCCGGGCGCCACCACCAGTGCCTAAGGCCCAATTTTTCAGCCCCTGTTTAACAGGAGCGTGTAATTACAATTTTTGATGCAAAACTTTGCAGCAGGGCTCGTTTCTGCATTCCAACTAGAGTATCTGTGAGGGGTTGCAGTGTTGTGGCACCAACACCAGTGCCTAAAGCCCAATTTTTCAGCCACTGTTTAACAGGGGCGTGTAATTACAATTTTTGATGCAATACTTTGCAGCAGGGCTCATTTCTGCGTTCCAACTAGAGTATCTGGGAGGGGTTGCAGTGTTGTGGCACCAGCACCAGTGCCTAAGGCCCAATTTTTCAGCCCCTGTTTAACAGGGGCGTGTAATTACAATTTTTGATGCAATACTTTGCAGCAGGGCTCGTTCCTGCGTTCCAACTAGAGTGTCTGTGAGGACTTACAGTGTTGTGGCACCTGCACCACCACCACCACCAAAGGCCCAATTTTTCTGCCCTTGTTCAACAGGGGCATGTAAATACAATTCTTGATCTAATATTTCACAGCAGGGCCCTGTGAGGGCTTACAGTGTTGTGGCCACAGCAACACCTAAGGCCCAAATTTCTGCTGAGTATATAGGGCAGGACCCTACTTTCAAACATCTAACTTACAAACGACTCCTACTTGCAAACGGAAGGAGACAACAGGAAGTGAGATGAAATCTACCCCTAGGAAGGGAAATTCTCTCCTGTTAATATGGGAAAAACATTTCTCCTTTCCACTGATGCTTTCCAATCCTTGTTCCACAAAAACCCCCAAATTTTCAAAAAACATTTTTCATTGGGACAAAAAGTGAGGTGAAATCTTCTGAAGAGGAGGAAAGACAGCAAAACAAATGTCACAGGGGTGATAACCCTTCCCTATGTTTTCCAAAAAGCTTAAAAAAGATTTTTTGGCTGGAGCTAAACACGTTAAAAATGTACCCGTTCAAAATGACAAACAGATTCTACTTAACAACAAACCTACAGTCCCTGTCTTGTTTGCACCGCCTGTATACTGCTGTTCAGAGTATATAGGGCCTGGTGGCCCCACACCTTTCCTTATTTTAATTTGGGTGCGGGGTTCCCCTTAACATCCATACAAGACCCAAAGGGCCTGGTAATGGACTGGGGGGTACCCATGCCGTTTGTCTCACTGATTTTCATCCATATTGCCAGGACCCGACATTACAGTAAAGCCGCAAGCAGTTTTAAATGAGATTTTTCCTTTAAAAATGACATTTGGTGCAGGGACTGTTCTAAACACGGGAAACACGCGTCACTTTACAGGCATACTATAGACACCCCCCAGGTACGATATTTAAAGGAATATTTCACTTTTTTTTTTACTTTGAGCATCATTAAAATCACTGCTCCCGAAAAAACGGTCGTTTTTAAAAGTATTTTTTGCATTGATACATGTCCTCT